>NC_138781.1:148759144-148981560 GCF_965178545.1 Coloeus monedula | reverse complement strand
AGTCCCCTGCTCAGATACCCTGAGTCCATCTTCTCCCTGGGTTATTTGGTGGGAGAAAAATTCAGGGCTGGAGGCAGAAAATCTTACATTTCAAGTAGTACTGGGCAGGTGGAATAAATACAGCACAGACTGCTTTAACCTTTAAGAGGTCTCTGACATATACATGTTTATAGAGAAAGACAGAAAAGAGAGATACAAATGGAAAAGGAGAGGAATGCCTGAAGAACATCAATATGCTTATGACCTACAGACTTGCCTATGGCAAACACAAACCTCTGCCTTTCCAAGTTCTCCCAGACTTGAAAACATTTTCCCGAAGCAGAAATTTCAGTCTTCCCACACACGTGACCATCACCCTTCCTGATCTGTCTTGGGGTCTGCCCCGTGCACAGCACTAGGAATGTCCTGCAGGTGTCTTGGTGTCTGATCTCTCTCTTTTTCCCATCAAATGGCACAGCTTTATCCATTTCACAAATATATTCATGAATATTGCCACAGCAGTATGATACAGCCTACCCTGTACAATCAGCATTGAGGGCAACTGGAGGACAAATTAGTGCCGCATTTACGGTGAAGAATAACAGGAGGCTTGGGATCCTGTTTGATTCAATTCTGCTTTATGGAGACAACAGATACTTTGTAGGATAAATCATCATGCAATTATTTGCAGAATAAAATTCTTCATCGTATGTATTAGAGCTATAAGGCAGAAAGCAAGGTTGACACTGGAATGAAAAAATATAACCCTTCTTTTCAAACAAGTTAGAAAGCTACTATATACTGTGCAACTCCCTATAAAGACTGCTGTTTTCTATTAGAGGTGCTTACTGACTTTGAATTTCTGAATTCAAGGCATGCATGCAAGTGGAAGGACCTTATTCGTGAAATTTAATTATATTTCTCTCAGAACATGTTAAGCAAACCATACTAAATAGATGTGCTTCAGTCAGTGTGTTTCAGGGAAAGTAATTCTCGATTCCTCTAAGGAAGTTAAATGATGCATTTCTAGGAAAGAAAAAAAAATTGTATATTTTTTGTTACGTAGTAATTCTGTCCATGACTTTAATGTTATCAAAAAAAAAATCCAAACATGCAGGATTACATTGGTGTATGTTTTGGAGTATCTTCCTATTACTGCAGGCCTAGGCCTTAGGGTATATCACTGTTTCCCACAGCCATAGGGAGGAGGAGGAGAGAAAATCCAGCAGGCAGGAATTGTGCAGCAAGATTGATCTATTTATTTAATTATTTTACAAACTCTTTTATAGACTTTTTTTCTTCATAGTCTAATTGGACAAAGGATCAGCCACCCCTTGGGGTGATTGGCTAAAATCCTAAAACATCCATTGTCAAAATATTTTTCTACTATACCATAAACCAGACTTTTCAAGGTTGCAGATGGCTTGGTTGTTTACATAACTCTGCTACCTCTTCTGTGAGAGAGAAAAGTCTCTCACGGACTTAGAAACTAGCAAGAAAATCCTTGCTAGCAGCATTTTTGTATCTACATCTTCGCACAATTTGCCTGTATGGATCATTCAGGTCTGGAGGTCAAGTAGTTCTTAACTGGAGTACACTGTCATTGTCCACGCAGACCACCGGCCACTCTTCCCTCCAGAGAGGTCCTCTCTGCTGCTGGAGACCAGACTGTTAAATGGGAATCCAGCCATGGAGAGAGAAATATGCCTTCCGGCAGCTCAGGGCCAGGAGGGCATCGCACATTGACCGTGAAGACACACAAAATTTGTGAGCAGCATCTGTTAAACAAAGATTGATGTCTCAGATGGATACAGCACAGCAGGGTGGGAAAGGTCAATGCTGGGTGTCAAGCAGACACCAGTGATTGCACCAAGTGCTTGGATTCAAAGTACTTCAAGCTGTAACAAACCTTGGATGTCATGTGTTGGTTAAAGCAGGGTTCAGGTGCTGGATTTCAGTGTCCATTCAGATGTTGGTCTCTCTCTTACTTCACTTAGACCAGGTTGGTTCCCCTCCCTCCTTACAAGCATACATGCTCAGGCCTTTACACCTCTGTCAGGTCAGTTAGACATTCTGTGAGCATCTATGGGTAAAATAGGTATCAAAGCGATGTTTTTAAGCACTGTATTTGTAATTTCTTTGAATGCAGGTGTAAACAGGGTGAACTGACTCAATAGCATATGAAGCACCTCTCTCATCCTTCTCAAAAACTGGAATTCAAGCCTACCTGAAAGCAAAGTCCTAATATGGAGGACTCCAGTCCATCACGTGTTTATTTTTCATTTTCCTGTATGTGCAAAGTCCTAGCAGACCAGAACTCAGAGTCCCTGAATGTAGGGTTCATGCTGTGCATTTGATCTGATTAAAACCATGGAACCTAAGAAAAGATGATATTTTGAAAAACAGTCAGTATGTGCCTCCTTGTCTTGCGGTAAAAATGAAGGTTATGCTGTTGCTCTTAACTATACATCTGTATTACCATGATAGCTGGGTCAGCTGGGTCAAAACAGAAGCCTTCCTAAAAGTCCTATACGGGATTTTTAGAAGATGTCCATGCCAAAGGTATGTAAATGCTGAGCATCCATATTACTAACAGCACCTCATAATCCAATAAAATAATCCCAAAAATCTGCATTACTACTGAAAAACAAATCAAACAACTCAGACTTTCAGCAGTACTTTAAATCCTTTACATTGGAAATGACCTCTTAGATTTCCACTGAGCAGTTGATCCTCCTTTGAGTGGGAGGTGAAGCTAGAGAATCTGCAGAGGTCTCTTCCAAGCTAAATTATTCTATGAGTCCAGAAAAAGCATATCAGGTAATAAAAAGGGTAGTCTCAGAAGGATGCTGTCACCCTTGTGAATATATCACACGCATCTGAGCTGTCTTTTGCTGACCTATTTTCCTTCTTCCCCATGCAGCCGGAGTCAAGATAAGACGCAGCCACAGTAACTCACACTCTGGCAAGTGTTGGCTGTAACAACCATTCCAGAGCAATTGTTAGGCTACACCCAGTACCACACAGTATAAAGGCAGTTTTGATTCCTCTGTGCACATTCCAAGTTCATACCGTTCTTCTAATGTTCTTCACAGATAGCAACAAATTCTCTAGCTGGCTCCATGACAGGGTCTGGAGAGTCTAAATTCTTCTGATTAGAAGTAAGGATCGCTTCATCTTTCAAGCATTTCTGCTTTACTGACTCCCCTCCCTTCCCAAAAAATCAAAATCCCTTTAATCCTCTGTAAATTGCATTGGCAGCGTGGGTACAAGGGGTTTTGTTGCCATGTGAAGATAAAAATAACTCCCACCCACTCTTATCTTTCCTAAGGTAAATTATGCATGTGTAATAGCAAGATATGTGATTCCTGTCCCCTGATTTTTACTAGGAATGAGCAGCCAAAATATTATAGGTCTTAGATATGAGTACAAGAAGCAACCTCTTTTGTTTTGAACTGGCTCCAAATTTATTAGGTAAATTCCATTCTTGCAAATGAAAAAACATGGACTGAGAAATGGGATTGATGAGTCTTCATTCCACAGATTTCTGGCTATTTTATATATTTTTGGTTTTCATAAAATAAAATTTAAATGAAAAACCAGCTTCCCTTCAAATCTTTTGCTTTCAGCACAGTTAACAAGGCCTCATTTCCCCACCAAAATATAGTAAGATAAACCTACAATCAAAATTATGTCCTCTCAGCTTTCCATTTCTTATGGTCTCTTTGCTTTTTTTTTGCTCTGAGAGATACAGTTTCTTTAAAAAATCTCATCTTTCTGCATCATTGTGATTTTTGTTTCTTTTCTTTTTGAAGCATGCAATTAAGTTTTCCAAGTTGCAATGAATACAGTTTAATTGAAGGAATCAGAAAAAAAGATGAAAAATTGAAACCTTTTATCTTAAGAATCTCAGGGTCTGTGGGAACCTCACTCATGAGTTTTGAATGCATGGAATTTTGCAGGGATTAAGAAAAAAAACCAGGATTTAACATGAGCAGCTAGACTTAAAATAAATCACCTTGCAGTTAAAGCCTAAGAAAACCAAGAATTCTCTTCCAAAAGTGTCTTGGTTTGAAAGGCAGGTGTCTGCTAAGGAAGGCAGGAACCCCGCTTGGAATGGCAGATGCAACCCCCCTTCCCTCCGAGTTATTATAAGTTTGAAATCAAGGGGCTTTTAGGCAAAGATGTGGGAAATAGGAATAACAGTTCTTTACTATTATATATCTATATGTGTATAACCAGTCAAACAAGCAACAATAACTATGGCAGTAACAGCAAACAATCACAAACCCAGTCCCAGCCTTCTCGGCTGTCGGGCCCTTTCCCCTCGGGTGCAGTTCCGCTCGCAGCCGGCAGGGGCGCTGGCGGCTCCCGGTGAGCAGGGCAGGTGCGATGGTTCCCCCGCGGCTGCAGGGGGCGCTCCGGAGCGAGCTCGGGGAGCACGCGGCACTGGCGGCCTGGGATCCCGGGAAGGGAAGGAACAAAGGCTTCACAAACCCCTGGGCAGCCGATCCCGGTGTCCGGCCGGACCCTCGGGAACAGCAGGCTGGAACGGCAGGGACGAGCACAAATCCCGGGTGGCAGATGAGATGTATCCAAAAGGGGAACCCCCCGGAGGTCTGGGCAGGCGGGGTGAGCATGGCTACAACGAGTGAAAGCTCAAAGCAACAGTGAGGGCAGCGCGGCCACAGCCCGGCTCCCAGCGGGGCAGGGAAGGTGGGCTTTGGGATCCCAGGGCTTTTGCAGCAGAAGGAAGAAGCAGCCGAAGAAAACAGCCTCCCTCTCTGTCCAAACACCAGAGACCGACTGACCGCACACCCAGGTGAAACAAAAGAGTAGCCAGATGCGCCCCACCTCCAATGGGTAGCTCTTTGTTATTCTTAAGTACCCAGCAATTTGTCCCCCTAGCAACACGTATGGGAAAAATAGCAGAAAAAAAACTAGGAGAACTCCTAAAACCCCAACAAAAAGCAAGAACAAATACACTGATTTCTAAGGGTATTAGAGATGATCCTTTCACAAGACTCAAAGTCTGGATCAGAGTTTATTCAAGCTGGGGGAGTTTAGATTTATAACTGAGAAAGACAAGGTGTGATTCTGTCCTGGTTTCAGCTCAGGTAGAGTTAATTTCTTCCCAGTAGCTGTTACAGTGTTGTGTTTTGGATTTGGTATGAGAATGGTGTTGATAACACACTGATATTTTGGGTTTTTGCTAAGTTGTGTTTATCCTATGTCAAGGGCTCTTTTTTTTCCTTGTCTCCTGCTCTGCTAGCAAAAACCCATAATATCGATGTGTTATCCCTGGGAGGGAGCACAGCTGGGACAAGGGACCCAAAATGACCAAAGAGATATTCCACACCATAGAACACCATGTCCAGTACATAAACTGGGAGGAGTTACCCAGAAGGGGCCGATCTGGGTTTGGGAAGAGGGATCTGACATCAGTCAGTGGGTGGTGAGAAATTGCACTGTGCATAATTTTTTTCCCTTTTTATTATAATTATTATTTTCTTTTATTATTGCATTGCACTTTATTTTCAAGTAGTAAACTGTTCTTTCTCAACATAAAAGTTTTATTTCAATTCTCCTCCCCATTCCAATGGGGTGGGGAGGAATAGGGAGGGGTTGGGTGAGAGGCTGTGTGGTGTTTCATCTCTGTCTGAGCTTAAAACCACAAAAGATTCAGGGTAAACTGGACCCTTAGATTTTCCCTTCAACTCCTTCCCAACCACTTATTAACTTCCCTTTTTAGGTGAAGCAGTGCTTATGGGGGTTAGTTTCTCTTAAGTAAAGCTACATACCAAATGCTAGAAGTTCCTAAGTTTAGAAGAAACAGAGTAGAGTCTTACTTTCAAATTGTTGCTTTCCTTTTAGATTTGGGGTCTTAACACCACAAATATAAAAACAAGTGATTGAAACAGCTCCAAATTTGTTCCATGTGTGGATAAAATTGAGCAGTAAAGATAGATTTGTAATGGAAAATTAAGCCTGTAGCTCTTGGTTTGAAAAGTTAGTGGGGAATTAACTTTTTCTTATCATCCCTTAAGGCATTTTTTGTGCCATGGGGCTGAGCAGGTGGTATGATGCCTCTTCCCTCAGTCTCTAGCAGCATTTTTCTTCCAATAGGCACAGTGCCTTTGGAACCAGAATAGTACAGCTATTGCTGAGAATAAGGCTGCAGAGCACACCAGTACTGGGTTGTTTATATTCAGGGAGAAAAAAGAGCTGTGAGTGTGTCTGACACCTGTCTAGAGCTGTAAGTACCTAAGTAAAATTTCTTTCATTCTCTTTTTGCCAAATGTTTGCCCATACGATCACTATATTATTATTATTATTATTATTATTATTATTATTATTACTGTTGTTGTTTTTTATTTTCCTCTGTGGAACATATCAAACTGAAAAAAGCCCTCTTTGCAATCTTAAATGTACCTATATCTTATGCTTCCAATTTAGTTTTGCCCCCCTCCCACCTTTTTTAGCACATCCATGGTTTTGGCGGTGTTTGGAACTTTGACATCATTCCTGCACCAAGCTGTCCCTTTTCTGCCCACTCCCCATGCAGCCCTCTCAGTTCACTCGTGTCATTCCACAAGAAGTGGAAGGTTTTCCATCACAAATTGTAGCCAGCATCAACTGGATCAGAGGCTGCTCCAGTCCAGATGCAGGATTTGTCTCCAATGGTGAGCTGAGCTTTTGCCTCCCTGCCCAGAGTCCTTCAGCTCTTGCTCCAGCCTGTGGCAAGAGCTGTTGTGGAATTTGGTCAGAAACACTGGGGCAGGCTCTGTGTATCTCTGTGTAGCTGTTTCCTTCCTGAGGTGTCAAACTGAGAGCAACCCTCAAGCAGGCAGTCTCCTGTTAGTTACAGTGAAGATTTTGTATTGGCAAGAGGCTGGGAGCCTGCAGAGACTCAATTTCCATCCTAAGGACATATTTTATCAGTTAATGTCTAAAAGCTTTAAGCATTTCTCACTTCTGGCAAGGCAATGGCTGAATTTACAGCCCTGAAGTAGCCAATATTTCCATCAGTTTCATCAGAACTTTTGCTAATAGATGATGTCCAAATAGGGCTATCCAAGTACACTTGCAGGAGGTTTGCTTGGGAGTTTTTGGAATATATTTAATGCAGATGAAAATAAACGGTACCTTAATGAGTAGTCAGAATCAACCATTGGCTATAAGTAACAATGAACAAACAAAACAGACTTAAGAATATGCAATGTCAATCATTTTGACACTAAAACAAGTTTTATATCAGTTGGTGACACCAGGTGATAGCAGGATTACAAGGGGAGAGAATTGCACTGCCCACTTCTGTCTGGATAAAAATAGGCAGCTTAAATCTCCTAAGATTTGCCAGGGCAGAGACTGCCTGGTGTAAATGTACACATTGTGTCAACTACAATTGAGTTAAAGCAGCTGTAAATGCTGGGAGCAAGCTCTATGCCAATCCTCAAAAAAATTAAAAACTCTCCAGAAACCTTTCTGAACTGGATATAGTTGGGTTTTTGCCTGAGCATTGTGCAATTTTTAACTTTCAACACATTAAAAAATTTGCAATCAAACACAAGTGGTAAAAAATACGCAGTCATCCTCTGAAGTAAGATGTTTCTATTACTCTTCTATCCCTGGCATATCAGCCATGAATTCAATGAATTACAGAAAAATGCTAATCTCTTCAGCTTTTAAGGATAAACAATCTTTTCATTACAAATTCTTTCCAGTTACCTCGTGCAACTTTTCAGAAGTCATGTCAGTGTCATAGAACTCTTCATAGTTCTTGAATTTTTCTGATCCACATAAAAACAAATTAAAACATACTTCAGAGAGATACAGATAGAAAAATTACAAAGGAGAATAAGTTGCTCCTTTCCTGCATCTCAGGGAATCCCTTTCATTACAGGATAGCACAATTTCTCTTCTTGAAACAAAGTTGGGTCTGTGTTCTCACCATCCACAGAACTCTACTGATCTACATATGGCTAAGGAGTCACAAAACAGGGCATATAACACTGGTCAGGAATTCACAAAAATTTCCTCAGAAACAGAAATCAGAAACAAAAATCAAAATGTTTGGAAGGGTATTTCTTCAATTTTCTGCTAAATTGTCTCATTTTATAGTAAGTTTGTAAGCATTCAGCTTCTTGTAACTTAATCACTTGGGGCAAAAGTGAACCTCAGGATATGCCAACATAAATTATATGTACAGCATTATTCAGTGCTCAGACACTGCAGATGGATTATGGCAGAAGGAGTCAGCTAGGTACGTTCCAGATATACAGTAAAAGCCTATAATTTTTAATTTAAGGCAGTTTATTTACAAGATAACTAAATGAATAAACACTCTATCTTGTCAGACTTTTATTCTACAAGGGAATCCTCTTCAGCACAAAGCTTCTGACTGATTGCAGTTCAGAAAACTTCCCAGAAAAGATGGTATTATGAAGTCTTGCTGTATTTGGACTATGCTACTCAAATGTTTAGCCACAATTACAGTTTCTCCCCCTCCCAATAATGCAACAGAAAGGTCAGTATCTCCACCATTAGTTTATGCAGCAGAACTTGATAACTCTGCCATCCTCATCCAGTAACATGGAGAAGCTCCTGGTTTATCCCGGGACAAACACAGACAGGGCACAGAGTATCAGGAGATCCTGTCTTCAGTCCCAGTTGTTCCCAGTGCCAAAAAACTTGCATGAATAAACAAAGATAAACACCTGTGGAACCTTTGAGAGTCACAATTTTTCAGATGTGAACACACCTAACAATCTCCTACACTTGGAAGAGTAGGAAACCCTGTTTCAGTACAGTAAGTAAGGCATACACTCAATTAGTAAGGCAATTAACAAATTTTATATTGCTGGCAATATAATTCTATATTGCTCCAATATAGAAAAAAACTTGGGCTGTAGGATCAGCTCCAAAGAGTTGAGATGCTGAATGATCATGAATTGCATCAGTACTGAGAGTAGTTTTCTGTACAAGACAGTTTTGTCCACCAGGGTTTTATTCAGAGAAGAAATAAAACTGAGATAAGCAGTATTTCATCACTTTTTTGTCAGCCTTGAGTCCATTACCACAGCAAATTGGAAGATGGAATGTCAAATAACACTAACAATAGCTAGTGAAAAATGAGAGTGGAATTGCAGACAAATAATCTATGATTGCTGAAGGTTTTTTTATGTATAACAATCAGTCACTTAGATATGCCTCATTCCCTCTGTGGCTGTTATAGGGGCCATAACTGTCAACCCTACCCTGGTTTTGCTGCACTCACTCCCAAAATCTGTTCTTGGATTAAATAGGCATTAGGCATCTGTCTGAGGGTAGTGGAAAGACAATAGAGAGCTTTTGGATAGTGGAAGAAGAGTGCATACTGACAGTATGGAGGTATTTACCAGCCAAAGCTGCAGGGGGGATCTTAAATGAAGTGACGTCGCAGAATGAGAAAGACTCCACAGCTAAAACCATTCATTTACATGTCTATGCAAGAATAATGAACTTACCATGAAAAATCACAGATGATGATTCAGTTGAAAGTACAGATCTCCCTTCTGGTTAGGAGGATGTACTGACCTATAAAGTTATAATATTTTGCCAAGGGCCTTCAGAGTTAAAAAAAGCATGGTCCAGTAAAGCAAATGCATCAGTAAAACCTCTTAAGTTACAATATAAGAAAGGAACATGAAAAAAAATCAGCACACTTCAAGGCACCAAGGTCACCAGAACCAGACTCCAATCAGACAAGAAATTAGAGAAACTAATTTAAGGTGTAGGACAAAGGGTGAGGGTGACTTTTGTAAAAGTAACCTCTGCAGTATTACATATTACTCACTCAGAGCAAAGGAGGGAGAGGACAGAATAGGAACTTCGCTGAATGACTGGAGAGCTAATATAAAGAAAAAAGGAAGACTTTCCTTCTGTGATGTGTAAATGTCATTTTGAGGTAGAGAAACCCTATCCAGATGGGACAGAATTCATCCAAACAGTGATTTTAATAATAAACTCCTGAGAAAGAGCTCATGGGGCAACAGAACTACACAGAGGGAAAGAAAAGTGAAAAGCCTGAGGAGCTGGCTGGAGGAAAACAAAAGGGATGACAGTGCTTGCAAATTAAATGAACTAACTCAGAGCTTAAATTTGGGATTTGACAGTACTAATAAAGGAACAAGAAACAAAACCTCATGAAAGAGGTCATTAGAGGTTTAATGCCCAAACACAAAAAGTTTCGCAAAATAGAAAAGAAGGCCAGGAGCACCTATGTAAAGAGAAATGGCAACAGAATGTCTGAAACCACAACTATGAAATCACAAAGGCATAGATATAAAGTAGGCATGGACACGAAGTGCTTGCAAGGTTTGTGAACAGTTTGTAACACAGTCCCCTATGGTGGAGGACATTCCACTGAGTTGAAGGTAGGCAGCAATATCACCACATTATCTGCTGTTCTCTGATTTTTATATTGAGGAGAAGATGGTGGTGTCTTGTCAACACTTGTAATTAAGATATTTTCTTATCTTCACAGATCTGGGAAGTTTACATTTCCCTCCAGAATCTTCTTTTCTGATGACTAATTTTCTTGGGGTGACTTTATGATGTGTATCCCCTATCACTGCTCTATGTCCAGAAATTAACTTTGTGCCTTTCTGTGCCTTTAAACTGAGCCTGGGAGGGGGCAGAGGAAAAAAACTGAGCAAACTTTTCAAAACAGTTGTTCAAGGACACAGATACACACTCCTGTGTGTTCTTCTGCTGCAGTAGCAAGAGCAGAGGAAGCACCTTTCTTGCTTTTCAGCCAGCTTTTGGCTCATTTTCTCTGGAGGGAGACAGAGAGTTGAACTTTGTTTTCCTGGGACTTCAGTTTTTTCTCCTCTTCTGGACTGTTTCAACATCAGAAGACATTGGGAGAATTTTCCACTGAGGCCCTGGAGGTGGGCCCACACCGACCCAGCTCCGAGGAGGAGGAGCAAGATTACACTTACGGAAGGACTCTGAAATCTTCCCAGGTTTCTCTCCACAACGAGAGGTTTTACTATTTAGCGTTATTATTCTTTTCTTGTGTGTTTGTTAAATAAATAGTTTTTTTATCTCTTTCACTTTCCTCCAAGGAAAATTTCTTTTTTTCCCGAACCTGGTGGGGGAGGGCTGGTTGTAACCTGCCTATCAGAGGATATTTTCCACCAAATTTGTCCAAACCAGCACACTAGTGGATGAAAAATCTGCAGTCCATGGGAAATAACTCTTGTTACTAACTAGAGGATAATTCCTCTAGTCTGTCCCCAGATACCATTTTTCACAAGAGCATTCCCATCTCATGAGAGTCATACCAGGCTCATGGGAGCAGAAAGGTGCTGGGAATGCAGATCAGGGCACTGCTGATAGTTACCCATCTCCTTCCCTGAGTGGCAAGGAGGTAGCATGCAAAGGGCCTTCAGAGGAGAAGGCAGTGAACCACAAACCACATGAATTGCCTTGGCTGAAGGTAGCCCAAGCACCTCATCCTGGGGAATATGCATGGCTCAGACACCACCTGTATTAGCACAATTCATCTCAGGCCTTCAGACACCAGCAGGCAGGTGAGCAACTTGGCCACCTTCAAGAGAGCATAGACACAAGGATAGGCAGCTTAAGTTACCCTGTGGGCTACAAGGGACACCCATGGAGCAGTTCTTTTTTCTCTGACTGAAAGTGTTCAAAATTAAAGAAGAAGGACAAAGAGGGTTGCACAAGCAGCATAATGCCAGCTAACGGACTTTTCAATCTAAAATGTTGAGATATCTTTATTGAGACACTGGCCTGCCACTTGGCTGGGCAGGTGTCATGAATTGAACTAATAGCCCTGAAGGATTAATTTCAACTACCAGATGAAGAGGTAAAGGGGGGGATGTTGCAGAGACACAACATCCCTAGATGCACATGTACCCCTGCAGATACAGCATGTAAGGTGCGCTGTCTTTGCAGAATAGAAATATGAAAGCCCTGTAATGATTTCTTCCCTGGTCTTGCAGAGCACAGCTGGCTTGCAGCTGGAAAAAGCTCCTTGTAACCTTGGTTGCCCAGGCTGGTCCAGGCTGCAAACACAGAGAGTTTCCTTTAGAGCCCAATTAGTTTTCTCTGTCTTTGTAGCCATCTCTTTAAGCAATACAAATGCAACAGAAACAGAGAAGATGCAGTTCCAAAACTGCAGGATGCTTGTTTCTCTGACAGCCTGGACCAGAGGAAACACCCTTCAGTTTGTTTTCCAGTAAAGTCTTAGCAAGTTATTAGATGCTGACTTTTGCACTAAACTTCTCCGTCAATAATCTCAGCTAAGAACCCTGCCAAGAAAAATTGCTGTGAGGAAAAAGAGAGAGAGGCACGTAGGATTCAGGGTGCATAGGAAGTAGCTGAAATAAATGTATATTTACAAGAGGAGATAATTTTTATGTTCATGCTGTTTCGTGGATGCCTCCAACATCTCAATTTTCCTGTGATATCACAGACTCTGGATATATTTTAGGTTTCCAGAAACTAATTTCTTCTTCAAAGACCTTACAATACAAGTATTTTACACAGTGGATTATGAATTAAACTCTGAGCTGAGTGAATGGCAAAGTCCACAAATGCAGTACATATCCTAGAAAACAGAATCAAACACTCTGAAAAAAAAAATCTACTTAATATTTGTGGGTCATTATAACAAACTATGGACTCAGCACCAGACCACGATCCTGTACTGGACCCTCCAATGTCTTTAATTCCTTGAACAAAGAAAACAAACACAGGAACAGTTCTGTGTATAAGCACAAGATGAACTATATGAAAGAAACATAACATTTTGTTGTATTAACCCTGTCTGAACTAAACTGGTATTAGAAAGCAATTTAAATCTTCACCTCAGAAATAAGCAAGAGTCCTCATTGTGGCTGTTGCTAAATTGTACCTGTTGCTGGTTACTCATTGCTTCACCATTGTGGTAAAACCTGCCGAAATATTATGAAATATAGCATAACACATAGTACCACTGAAATACATGGTACCTGCTTCCACAATATGTGTTGAATTTCTTCCCTACCAGTGCCCCACTGACTTACACTGCTTTTATAGAGACCTTTCACCTTGCCCAACTCAAGCTTCTAACTCTTTTGCTTTGTTTTCATAAGTGAAAAAGTCTCCGTTTCCCATTGTCGGAATGTGCCTTTCAAGCGTGCAGTAAAATGTTTTGCAGCCTCTCTCAATCATATTTCATCAATTTGTTGATAGTTTTTTCCACAGCTGATTTGCCTCTTAATTGTTTTTATTTCTGTGGAACAGAAAGTTTTAAAACATCAAGTATCTATTTTAGTCCATTTATCTTAGTGCTGTTATTTTGCTTGCAAATGTAATCAAGCAAAAATCATTTGTACCAAAGCAACCCTATCTTTCAGGTTTGTGATCTATTTCTCTTAATCTTTCAAAATGATGTTTCAGTTAGAGTTCCCCAGGCTTAGATGCTAAAAAATAAAGAACTTTTATCTTCTTTTTGTTCTTTCAGAACTCAAACGTATCTCACACAGTCTCCCACCCTACACGTTAGTGCAGCTTCTCTGCACTGTAAAATGAGAGATTAGTCATCCTGCTCTCTGTCTTGCCCTTGTGATCTGCTGCAGATGCTGTCAAGTTGTGATTGGTCTGGCAACTTGTAAGTGAACTTCAGGAGAATTTCTGTCTTTTTTGCATAGTCCACTCACAAAAATCACCATGGGGTTATTTTCTAAAATTTTCAGTCACACAGATCTTCCTATCAAGCTTTATAAACGTCAAGATTATTAATAAATTCTTACACAGATATTATTTCAAATCCTTTCTACTTTTCACTCCATCTCCCAGTTACTGGCATAAAGCTAATCAAAGATCTGCTTTCCACATCTCTTGATACTTTGATTCATTTTATTCTCAAGATCTCTTTATATTATCCTGAGTTCTCCTTTTAATTCATTTTGTTATTAATTTAACCTCCTTTGGTAGCATCCTCCTTCTCCAGAAATCTGGCTGCTTTTCTGTCATTGAGGATTGAAACTTTATGATCCCCCTGTCTCCTTAGTAAGAGAATCAGTTATCCACAGCAAAAAACTAACCCTCTTATCAAGTAAGCTGCTCATTTGCAGAATGCTCTCTCTTTACTTTGGTTTCCCTTCTCCAGAAATTTCTTGAGCTCTCTTGGGTTTAACCCATTCCCCAATGTCCATACCCATCATCATCAGCAGATCCACTGCCTCCCAGAGCCAGAAGCTTTTCCAACTCTTGATTCCCATTTCCTGGAATGCGTACAGCCCTTTTACTTGTTTCTTGAAAATATTTTCCCATGCTTTTTGGCACAGAATTGCTAACAGGACCATACTTTCTCTTTAGCCTGCTGGAGATCTCCATTTAGACACACTCAATTGCGTTGCAAACTGGGCTGCCAGCCAGCCACAGGTATGTCAGCTCATAACTGTCTAGTTCAGACAGCCAGCTGTGTCTTCAGCAGCTTCTGCTGTTTTTGTATTGGAGGCATGAAAATAGCAGGGCTACCTCAAAGTATGTTCTATTACTTTTCCTTTTGCCAGGGTGAACCGAAGGAGCTATAAAGGAGAGTTTTACATAACATAACTTCATTGGCTGAGTTTTGATGCACATTTCCTTAGACTTTTTCTGGAGCCACAGGAAGATAATAAATTCCTTCAGGAAATTATTCAGGCACATAAATAACAGTCCTTAGGAGAGCAGTTCTTGGAGGCACTCCCTTTCCATCCACACTGGCTAGACAGACCAAAGGAAAGTGCCTCCATAATACATCAGTTACACAAAGTGCTGGGCATTGAGGGATCTGGATATTCTGTTTCACAGCCACTGTCACCTGCCCTGAGCCATGTTGCATGCTTGGTTGACATACTGACATTTCAGCCTGTGTTGACCAGCGCAAATGTCCTTACCGGAGTTTTGTAATTTCAAAACTGATGCATCCTCCATTTCCTTCTTCAGCAGCTCTTTAGTCATTTAGTCATAGCATGGGATATCTGCATTTGTCCTCCCAATTTTTTCGTCCAGTATGGCTATGGACTTGTTTGTGGATAGAGAAAATCTTTGCTAGCTTCAGGCAGGAAAAAGAAACCAATGAAACAAATCCAATTATAGACCCAGTCACTGCTCCATCCATCTCAAACCACTGTATACAGAATAACATGTGGGTCATTTAAAGCAGAGTATAAATGCTGTCATATGATATTTTCTAAATAACACAAGCATCCCAATTAGTCATTTGCTATTGCTACTGCCCTGCTCCACCAGTCCGTTGGCAGGAGGGGACTGTCCCCTCCAATACAGAGGATGACCTCTATCTCCAAGGTCTCAGCCACACAGATGTGCCAAAGTGTCATCTGCCAGGATTCTAATCATGGGAAGATGAAGGCAGCAAAAAAACTTGCACAAGCCTACAAAGAGGAACCATTTTAATTAATTACCCCTCTCCCAGAAGAAGTGCCTGAGACTAAAATTATAATTTTTATAAAGAACCCAACCTATAAACAGAACTAACTAAAGCAATGTAATCCTATGGTGCACATCTCACTTATACCTGAGGACTCATAAGTGAACATGGAAGAATAAAAGTAAGAGTAAGAATAAGAATAAGAATAAGAATAAGAATAAGAATAAGAATAAGAATGATTGGATCTGTAGGAGTACCAAGAATCCACAGTTTTCAACTAATAATTGACACCATTCCTCAAACAAAAAAAGACCAGGCCACTTATCTCTGGTTCCATTGGCTTCATCTGTAATTGCAAATACTGAGGCTTACTAAAGAAATCAAGTGTGACAGGTTCAACGTCTACTTTCAGTCACCACATTTGACAGCCCCACAAATCTGTGTAATAACATTTTGGCCATAAAATACACTGCGCTATTTTAACACTCAACACGTTTATGCTTGAAACTGCCTCTTGAATTCCCAGGAAGGCATTAGAAGAAAATTAAAAAGCACAGCCAAAAAATATAACCACAGTCAGCCCCCACTCATAAAGTTTAATTGGAAAGCAGATATTAAGTATGTATCTTTATTACATTTTGAAACAATGAATAATATATATGTTGTTGGCTAAAGACTGAGCTCTGAAGAGTGAGTATATTGTTTTATTATTCAAACGCAAGTGAAAGTGCACTGTATTTTCAATTCATATGGGCACCATTTTCTGTGAAATAAATAAATACATCCACCAGCCTCAAATGGTGATTTACATACTCAAGTACCTCTAATCACCATCCTAAAAGCAAGGGTGGAAAGAACAGTAGCCAAAGCTGTTGCCAGGACAACTTATCCCTGGATTTAGCATTATCATGAAGGGAAAACCTACAAGGAATTTAATTAACCAATACCTCAAACTTGCAGCCTGCCAAGCACTGCCTACTCTCTTTTAAATCCAAAACCCTCAGGAATGACAGCACTACTGGTGGCTGCACCCCCTCAACAGAGAAGCAGCGTGGGATATGTCCACAGGACTCCTTACGAGCCAGCATGAGCCTCCCCCATGCCCTGGCCCACAGCAGGACACACGACCCAGCAGTCATGCCAGACTGGCTGTCAAACTGGAGCCAAGTCCCAGCTAATACATCCTAGAATCTAAGAATTATAGGATTGCCTATGCTGGAAAAGAGCCTTAAGATTATCAAGTCCAATGGTTCACTCAGCACTGCCAAGTCAACCACTAAACCATGTCCTTTAGTGCCACATCTACACGTCTTTTAAATAAATCCAGAGACGGTGACTCCATCACTTCCCTGGGCAGCCTGTTCCAAAGTTTGACAATGCTTTCAGTGATAGAATTTTTTCCTAATATCCAATCTAAATCCTATCTCCTTTTCTGTTAAAGAATATATTAACCTGAGTTTTATATTTCAGTGATCTGATCACACTGTCCTTGGTGACCTGAGTGAACAGGATGGCATCTGTCACTCTCTCTAGATTTAATCTTGGACATAGAATCATAGAACCATAGAATAATTTAGGTTGCGATGAATCTTAAAGTTCATCTAGTTCTTCTTTACCCTGTAATGGACAGGGACACTTTTCACTAGACCAGGGTGATCAAAGCCTCTTCCAATCTAGCCTTGAACACTTCCTGGGATGGGGCAGCCACAACTTCTCTGGCCTGTTCCAGTGCCTCACCCCTCTCACATTCAGTGAGTTTGAGGAGAAACCTGTCTATCAGACACATTAGGTTCATGCAGTTGGTTGGTTGGCAGACAAAGATGTGGCAATATAGACAGGATATCCATGCTGCAGCTACTCCCTACTCCTTTATTACTGCAGTCCTAGGCCCTAGGGTATATCACTGTGTCCCACAGCTGTAGAGGAGGAGGAGGAGAGAAGATCCAGCAGGCAGGAATTGTGCAGCAAGATTGATTTATTTAATTATTTTACAAACTGTTTTATAGACTTTTTTCTTCATAGTCTAATTGAACAAAGGATCAGCCACCCCTTGGGGTGATTGGCTAAAATCCTAAAACATCCATTGTCAAAATACTTTTCTACTATACTATAAACAAGACTTTTCAAGGCTGCAGGTGTTTGGTTGTTTACATAACTCTGCTACCTCTTCTGTGAGAGAGAAAAGTCTCTCACAGACTTAGAAACTAGCAAGAAAATCCTTGCTAGCAGCATTTTTGTATCCGCACTCCTTCAGGCTTCTCTAACATCCTGCATTTTTTGATGGGAGATGACAGAATTTGTCTCATCATTTGTGAACAACCTTTCAGTTCTCCTCAAGATTTGGACTGCCTGATGTCTACTGTAGTGTTGAGCAATCTGCTCCAGTTGACCCTACTTTGAGTTAGCAGGTAGCTGACCACTGGGATCGTGGTTTTGTCACCACCAGGGCTGATGCTTCAAAGCAGTTATTCTTTAATTTTTCGCCCCTGCTTCAAAATAATAGTTAATAAGTGTTTGTTAATTGGAAATTAACACCATTATTAAAGTTTTAAACTGTGGTGGGCAAGAAGGCAAGTTGTTAATGTCAGCATTAAAAAGGAGGATTTAAGAAGGCAAATATTAAAGCAGCATCCAAGAAAGTTTTGAATTTCAAAAATACCATCAAGCAATAAATCAATAAGTGAAGGAGGAACAACAGAGGTTTGCCTTACTCATGCAAGGAAAGAACAAAAAAAACATTAGCAGGCTTTCAACACTTTCATTCCTTTCTGAGGTTTGTCATACAGTCATGTTTACATTATATGTTTTTGTAGTCTCTCATTCTTCACTTTCCTTTCAAGAGAATGTTCTGGGAGATCTAGAACACTTTTTTAACTGGCTTTTCAAAAATTTCTTCTATATTTCTCAAGACTTACTTTTTGATATTGAACCTCCTGGAACTAGTCACGGGTGTTTTTGGTCCGAGATCTTGGTGAGATGAAGGATGAAACATGTGGAAGGTATCTTTTCAGCTTTATACCGGCTAGCGCTTGTATTTCAATGCCTTAGAAAGCCCCGAGCAGCCTTGAGAGGTAGCAAGGGCAATCTAGCACTTTGGTAGCTCTAAAATCGGTACCTGAATCAGCTGCAGAGCAAATACCATCAGCAGAAGCAAAGAGGGAGAAATATAGCTCCCTGCCCGCTCAATTCCCTGCAGTTAGAAGCTTTCAAACGAGACAGACAACCAGAGATGTTCGCAGGAAAGTCGCTGAGCTGAGTGAGAGGGCGTGGCCTCTCCTCGACCATCTTTTTTTCGGAGAAGGGGAAAGGGGAGGACTGGGGGCGGACCCGGGGTGACCGGCCAATCAGACACTGCTGAAGAGTCTGAGTTACATTTGGCTTTGCCTGCGCTTGGAACAAAGGACCTCTGAGCACATGTCTTTGGGAGGGGGGAGGGGAAGCTCGGAACAGGCAGCAACAGAAACAGAACATGCACTAGTGATAGAAAGTCTCTGTGGATCCCTTGTAATCAGCGAAGCTCTTCAGGAGCATTTATATGGTCCCATTACCCCTAGAGCAGAGGATGGCTGTAATCCCATGGCCGAGACTGCGCAGCAGCCAGCTGTGCATGACTGCAGCCGTGCCAGCGGAGGTGCCTGCGCTGGATGCGCCCGGCCCCCTTGGGAGCACGCGCCTTGTCACAGACCCCATCCCTGTCTCGGGGTCCCCTGCCACTTGACTGTGAATGAGGGAGCGACGCCACAGGTGCCGCAGGTGCTGTGGGCCACGTGCAGCAGAGAGGTGGCCCCCACGAGCAGCCAGGGACTGGGGGTCGGCGTGGAAGCCTGCTCTGAGCACACGGCTCGGAGAGCCCTGTAGAACGAGAAGTGGCGGTTTCCAAAATGACACGAGAAGCCGCGCAGAGCTGAGCTGAAACGAGGCCGCTCTCAAAGCAGCGTGGAGTTGGCGGAGCAGAACTGCTCGCAGGACGCGGGGCCGGCGGCGATGGCAACGCGGGGCCGTGCAGAGCCCAGACACGCCGGAGCAGCGCGGAGCAGCTGCAATGCGAGGGCCTGACCGAGACATTGGGGTCGGTGAGGCAGCAGCCACGCGGGACACACAGCCACAACAAACATGCAAGCACATGATAGGAGAAGTTGTAGCAACAAAAATCACAGGAACTGTGAAATGGTACAATGTCAAAAACAACTATGGATTTATAACACGAGATGATACGGGGAAGATTTATTCGCCCATAGAACTGCCATTAAAAGGAATAACCCTAAAAATTACCTGCAAAGTGTAGGAGATGGGGAAGTTGTACAATTTGATATAGTACAAGGAAAGAAGGGTTTACAAGCAGCAAATGTTACTGGGCCTGGAGGTATTCCAGTCAAAGGCAGCCGTTATGCACAAAATTATAAACAATATCCATCCCAGCAGCTTCCCTATCCACAGCCTACTTTCCCCTTTTACCTTATACCCAATATGAACCCTTTCCTAAGTTTACCCCATCCCCAGTTTATTCCTAATCTGTTTTTCACCCCATGGCTTCCCTATACAATTCCCTTTCCCTACAATTCCTCTCCGATGCCAAGGTCGGGATGAAGAGGGGGAGGGAAGAAATTAACTATTTTTGTTTAGTGTCCCAACAGGTACAAATGGAAGAAACCCTCTCCTGCCTCAGTTTCCCCACAAAGCATGCTCAGAGAGTCCTGTCTCCCTTCTGGCAGCCTTAAGATGTTCCAGAGAATCTGTTTGGACATTTAAAGACTCAGGAGGGTGGCTTGTTTTGTTTTGAAACTGTCCTTGTTATCTCATGTTTATCCAGTTGTTTTCAATGTTAAGTTTTAAATCTCTTTTGTTAAAAATAAACGGGTGAAATGTCGGGGTCCCTTCCCCCCTGCCATGTAGCCCTGGGAGAGGGGCCCTGGGGGGGAGGCACGGGGTTTCCCTGCTCCTGGTCAGCCTCGTTCCCCGTTGGTTGTTTTGTGTTCCCCTGCGTGGGCAAGGACCCTCGGGTCCCGTGATTGAGCAGTTCCTCGGCAGAGCCCCAGCCATGCAGCTGGAGAAATAAACATCTCTCTGAAACATCTATCAAGAATCAGTCCATATATATTTCTTTTCCACGGGCCGTCTTGTTTGATACACATGTTACAGTATCCCCGCTGTAACAAGAGAAGTTCAAGAGATGAAAGTATGAAACAGATACTCTGTATTACCTTACCATATCAAAATAACAGTACTGGCACAACATCACTTCAAGTACTGTCTCATGATCAAAATGGACTTTTTTACAGGCCTGTGTGTGGTTAATGGTTTAATCTTTGTCATGCCAGAACTGGCAAAGATAAGGACTGAAATCTTTTAACATGGTGTGTCAGGAAAACTTTGGTCAAAAAACTTTTAACCATCATTCTTTTTACTAACAGAGAAGCCAAGGATATCCAAGTGGGATACTGATATCAAACCTTATGTATTACAGGTATTATAAATACATTTTCCACAAAACTTCCATTCAACATTCAGGCAGCTTATGGGGAAAGATAAAGTATTTGATTGTAACCAAGAGGTTTTAGGCCCCTTCAGACTATATCGAAGCCCGTGTTTCTGAAGCCCCTTTTCTCCTGATGAGTGGTGGCATTGAAGCATTTTCATGCTTAGTCACTGTAAGTAAAAGTCATGCTTTCCTTCCTCCAACGTGCTAAAAGTTTCTCCATCACTTTCAGGGAGAGGAGCACAGTGCCTCAGCAGTGAGTTAAATTATGCTTGACTCCAGAAATGAAAAATCCAAGGGACATCAAAAGTACACAGGTCCATATCTCCCATATCTTCGATACCCATATTTATGGACAAATGCAAATGTAGCTGTCAGGTGTTGTTTACATTGTCACACATTGTTGCAAGTGACCTTCAAAGTGTCCTCTCTGGAGAACACAGTCATAGTTATCATGTGTCATGATGTATATGTTTACAACTCTGTTGAAATTCCACAGAGTTCTAGTGATTGATTGTGTGATGCACAGAACAGGGATACACAGAGAGGTTGACCTAAGATCCCATGTGTTTTCAAAAGTTGCATCTAATGCCCTTCTCTGCTTAGAACACAGAAGAATGCTGCCGTGCAGCCTTGGTTCAGATCTGCAATATTCTTACGCAGCTATTTAAATCTACAAGTCCTACTGATCTCTGATAAGGAATCCCAGAGTAAGGATCATCAGGGATATTCATAATAGTAAAGAAAGATAAAATGGTATGGGTATCATAAGAGTTTCTCATAATCAAAAGTATAGGAATGAAAGCAAACACAAGTCTTTGAGAATCCCAGGGGATAACATGGAAGGTGTGAAAGCACTCTTTGTGTCCACGAGGGAGATGGAGAAAGAGTGAATTTCATTTGAGAGGAAGAGGTAAAATTATGTACAATTCCTATATTAGGATACTCAGTAATAAGGGGGAAACACACAAGCCCAGGCTGCTGGAAGGAAATATCCAGGGTATATTTGCACAGGCCCATGCTGGTGAGATTGGCTCACAGTGGATCCATTAGGCTGTGTAAAGCTTCACTGTAACCCTGTGCCAGTTCCTTCCTTCTTACAGAGCTGGCTGGCTCAGAACACTGGCAGAGGAATGTATGTTAATGTGTCTGAATATATTAAGAGGTTTCAGATGTAAGATGATGCAGTGCTCAGTCTTAATACCCCTACATGGAGGTAATTGTACCTTTATTACCTTGTGACCTTTATTACCTTTACCCTCACCTCAAAATTTCCTTTCATGTCATTTTTCTCTGTCTTAGCCACATCTTGCTGTGTTATCTGGAAATGTTCCACTTGAGAAGGGAATTGCTGGTTGGGCCTAGAAGGTAAAAATGCAAAAGAATCCTGATGCCATGATCACAGTCATTTGACAGGAATCACATGGCATGACTGGAAAAAGAGGCAACACCTCTGTCTTTATACCGTTTTTTCCTGATTGAATACAAAGTAAGGGAAAAAACCAAACATGGAGGTACTGCACAAAAGTGTGAGAAGACTAAGTTTGAACCTTGTGGCTATCAAGAAGCTGGTTGCTGAGAGCGGCTGGCAGACAGGAGGGATAGACACAGGAAATAGGCAGAGGCAGCTGGCAGATAAAATCTTGCAGAAAACTTAGCCTCAATTTGGTACCTTTACTGGTACCAAATTGCAAACACAGACTTACGTGGAATGAGTGGAATGAGAAAAGCAGTCATACTGGCTGGCAGATGAGCATGAAGTGTCAAAATGAAGGGGGGAAAAAAGGCAAGAGATATAACAAGCCTTTATGTGGCTCTTTAACACTAAATTGACTCCTCTGCAGGAATAAGTCAACACTGTGCAAACTGAGTTACATCAACTGAGCATCTGGTTTGGTACGGTCAACTAATTTATATTTATGTAACTATTCCTTGAGTCCAAAGAATCAATTATCTACACACAAGAAACGTAAACTGCAGCCTGAACAATGGAGCAGGTGGAAAAAGTAGTCAGCTGGCATAGGAGACAACACTGCAAAAAGTGGACAAAGAAAAGAGGGAAAAATCATCATTCTTAGAAGGAAGCCATCCTATAATTTTTCCAGCACACATAACTCAGAGCACTCATGATAGCACATTCAGTTACTAGCCCAACTTGTTTTGCTCAAGTTTGGGAACTAGGTATTTATTACTCAGATCAGCTTTACCACAAATTTACATTGAGCTCAGTGGAATAATCCCTGATTTATAGCATCTTAAATAAGATTAAGAGCAGACTTTTGCTTTTCAATGTCTCAAGTGTAGCATCACATAAGACAAAGCTGAGACTCATAGCTGAGATTCACACTTCTGGGAGCTTATGTGGTTTTTTGGATTGTCATGCTCTGTTGTGAACAAGTCTCTTATGAAAGGTGAAGAAAGCCAAGAAGAAAGAATACAGAGAATAGTCTTGACAAATCTGGATGCACTGGCCTCTGTTCTGCCCACCTAGAGTTAATTAAACCTCTGTAGTGGTTTGGTCCAAAATACTCATTACTGTTTACCTTCTGTGAGATAAGAATTAGGAGAAACGCAAAGCAGGCACCAAACTTGAAAGAATATAAAGAAGTTTATTAACGGACCTAAAAGAAGAAAAAAAAATCATACCGCACCTTCAGAACTCTTCTCCTCCCCCCCCCACCCTTCTCCCTTCTCCCACTGACAATGTAAAAAGACAACACTCGAGATGTTCAGTCTGTTTACCCACTTCCATAATAACCTTGTTCAGTCCATTTAAGAAGAGGAGTCTCTCTTGTCCATGCTATGAAAACATTATCACAACGAGACATCTGCCCAGGTTGGTTCTCTGCTTGCATGTGAGTCCCTTCTCCCCCCCCCCCCCCACCCCGACTTGCAGCTTTTCCCACAACTGCTTTCGAGGGTCCACTCTTGAATTACCGGGGTAAAATTTTAAGGTTGAGCCGTTCAGAAATAAAAGTTCTCTTCACCCATCTCTGGGAGCATTTCATCTCTAAGAACAGAAGCCCTTCTCCTTCCCTGGGAGCAAAGGGTCCTCCTCATCTTCATCGTTAGGACCATCTCTGGGAGCATCTCAAGGTACTGCGGTTTTCTCCTTTCCCATTTGGAGCAAGAGTCCTCATCGCTTCCATCTCTCCCTGTTCAAACTTCTCATGAAATTACAGCTGCTTTGGCATCTGCCTATCTCAGCGCAGGAGCTTTTGCTCACAAGTACAAGTTGAACACTCCACCCCCCATGCCTTCATGAAATTACAACGGGTACTCTGATACATCATAGCTTTACAACAGAATTTCAGCTTTAAGCATCTCCTCTTTCTTCTCCCTCAGGTTTTCAGCTCTTCATAGCACTAAAAGGGTTAATCTCACCTCGGCCTTGCAGCTGGAATTTCGCTTATCACTGTTGGTCACATGATCTTTTGCCGGACAGCGGTGCAGCTTCAGCTGAATCTTGGCCGCACTGGAGAGGGGGAGCCGAGCTGCTCCAGCTGCCCACAGCAGGGCTGGGGGAGGGTTCTGCGGGTAGAACAGGGCCCATCAGCTCCAGGATGGCCGTGGCCCGGCCCCTGCATGGTGCCCGCAGCCACCTGTCCCAGCGCCGGAAACGAGAGAGAGAGCTGGGGGGGGGGGGGGGGGGGGGGGGTTTCTATTCTTAAGTGTGGATCACAGAGGCGGTCACAATTTTAAGTGGCTTAAAGAATTGTCCATATTCAAACTGCCCTGCTGATAGTTTCTGTTAAGTCACAGAGGAAGCTGTAAGCACCCCTTTGCAAGAACATCATTTCCAGGACTATGCTTGCTAACCCATGACATTCTCCACCCCTCGCTGGGTGGAGAAAAACTAGTCTAAAAGTAACACACATTTTGTAGAAAGGCAGAGTACTAAAGAAAGTGAGATTTGTTGTACCTAATTTTGTACTGAATTAGTCTGTCAGATTTCTCCCCTCGAGGAATGGTTATATCTGTGCTTAGCAGGGGTAGATGAGGAGCTCCCTTTCTACCCTGTCTGTAACTCAAATTGACGTTGCAGTGAACTGGGGTAGCACCTATGACGACTGACCATTTTCACTCACAGCCCTGCCTGCAGAGCCCTGTGAGTCAGGCAGAAACTCAGCAACCAATTTTCATACGCCATTTGTAGCATGCCCCTTCAGGATATGAGGCAACAGTGTTTGGGTCAGGAAACACAAATACCTCAGGTGAAATAACTTCACAGAACCTTAGCAAGGCACCAAGGTTTTGAGGACTGAGAGTATGACCTTTTCATCTTGTACTATTTTGGGAAATCAATACTTGCATGCTTGTTCTGTTCTCAAAATAAATATTGCAGAGTTTTCCTTTTTCTGTTTTGTTGTGGGTTTTTTTTCCACCCATGCCTGATCTCTGTACTCACAAGCCCTTCTGCAGCAAGCAGCGGTCAGGCTGAGAAGCACAAGGCAGGAACCTCAGTAGTTACAGACTCATGGGTTGAACATCCATGCTAACAAATTTTCAGGCTTTGTTCCCTCTCTACCAACAACTTTTGTACTATTTAGCCTTTGTATAATTTGTATCATTTCATCAGGCTTAGTTAATTAAATTAATTTTGCTGCACACATAGTACCTTCTGGGGACATTGAAGAGTCAAGAGTCTCCTTTCCTCAGTTCCTGTCATTCTCATCAAGATCAGATAAAAGGTTGATTGCCAGTCCCCTCCAGCTCGCTGTGTCTCTGTGGTGCCTGTGGTAGTCCCGGGATGGGTGGACGGCTACTGAGCACCTGCATCCCTCCTACACAGACCAGAGAGCATGGCACACTGGGAAAAGCAATTCAGGAAAGCCAAACCGTAGTCCTATATTTCAGTCTGCTCTCAGAAAAAAAACTGCCTGTTACATAAATAATGAACTCTTCAGAATAAGGAGATTTTTCTTTATGCATGTTTGGACAGTGCCTAACAGCACAATAAAGTCCTGGTCACCTCAGAAGCCTCTGCATGCCTCTATAATATAAATATATAATCATAAAGAATGAGTTGACAGAGAAAGAGGTCATGGATCAGCAGAGTAAATCAAACTTTAACAGCCCATCAGGACCAGACTGCCTAGCAACAAAATAATTCATCATTAAGAAGTTTTTGTGCTTTATTATAAATTTAGATTTAAAAGAAATGTTGAAAACCCTGGGTCAAATTTTGCTCTGTTACTTTGGTGCAAACCAAGAGCAATTTATTGAAGTCAATAGACCCACTATAAATTGAAGGGGAAAAAAATTACCTTCACGTATTGTGAAAAAAACTTATTTATGCTTTAAGTCTAGGGAATACATACTACACTTTAATGTTTAGTGCTACAGAAATATGGCTATTTTCTCAAACAATTTGTTGATTTGGATTTTTTTTGTTATTTACACTTCTTGTGCCACAGTCATTTCAAACATATATAAAGCAAAATGTTTGGCTCTCAAGTGATCTGAAAAAGTGATTATATCAGAAAGTTGAAACCAAATCAACAAAATCTTAGTGTTTAAATTAACATTAAACTACTCAAATTCAATTGTTTTGACTTTAGGAAATGTCTTAACTGACAAGAATCCCTTTTTCTTCTTATTTTTTTCTTCTTCTGCTGCTTCTCATACACAATAAGGGATCCATCTTATTTGTACTACATATAGCACCAATTGAACTGTTGGCCTTGAGGCTGGCTTGGTCCATGCAGGCATCTCTCATATTCTGCACAATCTTTGAAAAGTAGCAGGGCAGATAAGTTAAATTCTTTTATCAACTCTTAGTAATTTTCAAGCAGGTTGAATGCTCAGTTTCAGAAATCTGTTCACCCCATAAGACTGTCCTTTGTCAGGAGAGACACTATTGAATTTAGTCTTTTAAAACCATCAGAGGATCATGCCAGTTATGTATCTTTCAGTCTTTTTTCCTTTTTTCAGTACCACGGGGTGATTTATGAAGCATCCATCTCTTTCTTAATAGAACCTCGTATATGGTTCTTGCAGACCTCAGAACCAGGAATGTTTAATAACTTTCACATCCCAACTCTGTATCTCATAGCTTTAGGTGTTGCTGCATCTTGGCTGACAGGTGTGGTACTCATCTATTTCTGTAGGTTTTTCAGGAGGATTTAATATCAATTTTTTACTATACCTTCTGAATAATATTCTGTAGGTTATGGCTTGGTCATCTGGAAGTGCTCAATCACCCTCCTTCCTTCTCTTTCCTCCTCTGCAAAAATAACAATAAAATAAAATGAACTTGTCAAATGCTAATGGTTTTCGCAGTACTAGCTCAGCCAAGAGGCATGAAATGGCCAGTTTCATCTTATCATTGATGCTGTCATATAGGCCAGTTTGATCAGAATATAAATTGTGTTTGTCTTTCCCATTCTAATTCCAAAGATCTGGTAAGTTTTTGAGTAATGTCAGAAAATAGACATCTGATTAGACTGACAGATTTTATAATGTGGGGCTGTGCCAAAATCTGATAGGTTGGGTGGCATTAGTGCTTCAAATGCTAGATTTTTAATTGTAAACAGAAGGTCATCTGCATAGATTAATAACTTGTGGGTGTCTGGCTTGTCCTTTTATTTGCTTTCTGCATCCAGTAGTGTTTGTTAATGTTTCTAGTTATAGACAAGTAATTGCATTTCTCTGTATACTGTTAGCAGCAGGGGTTTTACTATCACAGCAGATGGGGATGTGTACAGAGCTTTGATTAACACCCCAGATTTATTTTACAAACCCTATGTTTATTGTAGCACAGATAGTTGAGAGAGACTGTCTTTTTCTTTTCTTTTCCTAATAATGTGTCATTGAGAATGACCAGAAGTCAGTATTACAGAAGACCTATACTGGTTCATATACTAAGGTATTTTAAAGTATCTGAATTACTTAGGAGGTTTATGCTATTGTGGTTTAATGAAACTTTCTGAAATTAGGCATTCTACCTGCTTGAAAATCTGTAAAAGCTGATAAAAGAATTTATGTCAAAAGTTACTAAAAACTTCACTGTGTTTTGAAAAATATTCAAAACATAACTGAAATCACTCAAATTAGGCAGCCAGAAATATAAAGCAAACAAAGCAGAAAACCATGGGCACATGGAGGCCAACTTAGATGGTGTTTAGGTATCCATCTCTGGAAAACTTGATCAAAATCTTAAGTATCAGGATTTTCCCTGGGACTTATATTTCACCAAGACAGAAAATCAGTACCTTCTTCTATCTTGCACAACATCCCAACAGCACAGAAAGCCTTAGTAATGTTAATACACCCCATCACTCTGTAGGAGCCCTTGCAAAATCCACGGGGGCTTCCTACCCTCCGTCTTGATCTCAGTATGAAGTCCAGTAACTTCAGCCACTTTCACTGAAAAATGTAACAAAAATAAGGAAAGGATTAGAGGAAGAAGTTTTTAGAATAGTATCCCAAAGTGTTTATTTGGTTTATTCCCTTTTTGAATCACATCTTCATCCTGAAATCATTCAAATCCATATCTCCTACCTCTTGTGAGTGTGTCCAACCAATAAGTTTTCTACTAGCTGTGAAGGGAAGAGGGAAGAAACATCCTAACCTCTATTCCTGGGACGGTGAGCATAGAAAGGGGTAGAGAGTGGGGATGAGAGTGCAGATCATGGATCTGCTGAGCACACGCAATCTTTACTCTCTGTTGGGGAGAAGGAAAGTTTGGTAAGAAAGTTTCACGGGTATGTAGGCTTGGCAGAAAGACCTCTGAATGTAGAAACTGGGGATGAGGTAGAAATGAAAGCAAGTTTTGATATAGAATAAAAGATGTTTTGCTGAAACAGTGATCGCTGAGTAACTGAGAAGGCAAAGGTTGGAGATGAGTTGGAAGGAGATTTTTAGGAGTAGGACAAAGGCATGTGACTACAAACAAAGACATGTTTTTCACCAAGTAAATAAGTCTCAAGAAGAGCATAAGTAAATAGAAAATATGTCTTTACCAAAAAGAAATGTCGAAGTAGGAAGAAAAAGAGAAGACTGAGAATTTTCCATTGTAAGCTTAAATTGTAACTTACTTACTCTTGTGATTGGATAATAATGACTATAATATGGTGATGGTAGTAGTTATGATAGGCTATAGGCAAATGTAAAGGTATTGTGTATGGTGCTTATTGGTTGTTATGTGTTAAGATACTCTGCAAAGAAAAGTATAAAATGCTTTGTAACTTGAACAGAAAGGGGCTTCAGGTATGCCCACAGCTGGAGCTGGCAGCTGTAGGGCTGCCTCTGGATACCCACTCCCTGAAATGCTGTAACTTTGCCTATGCAATAAACAGCTTTCAAGAGAGCCGCCTGAAGTCCAGACATCCTTCATGAAACTTTCTCCTATAGCTCTCTATGCTACTCTGATATATTTCTTGAAATGTCATCAAATAAATGCAGCATACCTTTTATTTTCTTTAATTCTTCTCTTCTGGACCACTCAGATCGACTCTGAAATTAGCAACAGGGAGAGAAGGCTGTCACAAGACTCCAAGTACAAAGGTCCTTTTTACAGGTAGTAACATCCATATCAATATAAGCCAAAACCCATAGGAAAGGAAGGAGAGAAGTAAAATAACTTGGAGATATTTCAAAGCAGAGGGTAAGATTGTTTAATCTACAGCACTGAGCTTATTTTGGATAAATAAATAGAATTAGTGCCAATGATCCTTTTCCCTTAAGGGGTAACATCTGCAGCTGATTTAGCTCTAAATATTTATGGCAACAAGAACCATCCCAATTGCTAAAGCAGAGCACATGTGAAAGCTTTGAATCAGACTACTTGCAAATTTTCTCTTCTCGGAAAGGGGGAAGAAAAAATATATTCCTATTTTACAGCACATTAAAGGGGATTCTCTTTGAACTTCATGATTTAGGAAAAAATCAAACTCCTTTACAAATTTATACCTACATAAATATAATCAAACAAAAGAGTTACCTTTTCCATCAGGTTACAGGCTGAACCTCTACTAAAAGTTTTTCACGGCCCCCATCAAAAGAGTCAGATATAATCACAACTGGCAGTTTGACCCTATATAATGCTTATCTTTCCTCAGCAGGTATAACCCATAGACAATTGTTACACATACAGATAATCAGAAAGAAAGCTATCTGGCCAGAAAGAAGTCTGGGCAGAAATATGGCCTTAATCTTCTGGAGAAATATTGTTAGGCAATGGCACTCACAAATGGCACCAGAAATCAATACATGGCCAAGTGATTCAAGCCCCAAAGCATTCTATCCAGGAGAACCCACAGACATCTCTCTAATGCAGATGCCTGCTGAGAAGTGAGCTCCATTGGTGTCATCAGTCAGTGGGAGGGATGCCAGATTCAGTTGCCTAAATACAGGCATCTAATGCCATCAGGATATACCACCTGGCCTCTAGCTGTTCTCCCAAAGTGTACAGCTCTTCCTTAAATCTTCTGCCATAGCTGCCAGTCCCCTACAGCTGTGACAGCTGTGACAGCTCCATGTTAGTGGGATACTCTGTAACTTTGCTGATGACAGAGGTGACTGAGTTTGAGAAGCTGAATCCCACTCTAATTTCCTACCGCCTGTAATGGAAGCTCAGGCACTGGCAGCACATGTGGACTCCTGCACATCAACACTGGTCACAGCCAGCATGGCTTCATGAGGGGAAATCAAACCTGATTTCATTTTATGACAAGGTAACCCACCCAGCTGATCAAGGGAAGCCAGCTGAGGTTATCTTTTTAGATTTCAGTAAAGATTTCCATACCGTGTCTCACAGGATTCTTCTGGAAAAAATGTCCAGCACACAGCTGGATAAACACATCCTGAGATGTGTGAGCAACTGGCTCAGGGGTTGGGCACAAAGGATTGTGGTGAATGGAGTGACATCAGACTGGTGACCTGTCACTAGTGGGGTTCCACAGGGCTTCATCCTCAGCCCTGTGCTCTTCAACATCTTCATTAACGACCTGGATGCAGGACTGGAAGGGATGCTGAGAAAGTTCACAGATGATACAAAGCTGGGAGGAGCTGATGACTGCCTCAAAGGCAGGGACGCCCTGCAGAGAGACCTCGACAAGTCAGAGGACTGGGCAATCACGAACCATATGAAGTTCAATAAGGGAAAGTGCTGGATTCTGCACCTGGGATGTGGCAACCCTGGATGTACGGACAGACAGGGGAATGAGAAGCAGGAAAGCAGTGCTATGGAAAGGGACCTACCTGGGGGTCTTGGTCGAGGGCCCTCCAGCCAGGAGAGCCAAGGGTGTCCTGGGGGGCATCAGGCAAAGCATCACCAGCTGGGCAAGGGAGGGGATTGTCCTGCTCTGCTCTGCACTGGGGCGGCTTCACCTCGAGTGCGGGGGGAGTTTTGGGCACCACAATATAAGAAAGATATTAAGTTCTTAGAGAGTATCCAAGAGGGTAACAAAGACGGTGAAGGGCCTCAAGGGGAACCTATGTGAAGAGTAGCTGAGGTCACTTGGTCTGTTCAGCCTGGAGAAGAGGAGATTGAGGAGAGACCTCATCACAGTCTACAACTTCCTCATGAGGGGAAGAGGAGAGGCACTGATCTCTTCTCTGTGGTGACCAGTGACTGGATCCAAGGGAAAGGCCTCCAGTTGTGTCAGGGGAGGTTTAGGCTGAATATTAGAAAATGGTTCTTCACCCAGAGTGTGCTTGAACACTGGAGCAGGTTCCCCGGGGAAGTGGTCACAGCACCAAGCCTGACAGAGTTCAAGAACCACTTGGACAATGCTCACAGACACATAATGTGAGTCTTGGGGATGGTCCTGTGCAGGGTCAGGAGTTGTACTCAGTGGTCCTGGTCAGTTCCTTCAAACTCAGTATGCTCTGTTATTCTGTGATCAACATTTAGGTGCTCTTGACTCTGTTTCTATAGCTCTGCTTTATACTCTAAGAACAGGGAAAACCTTAGACTCTGTGTGGCAGAAGTACTGTGTAGAAGTTGTCTCACGAGGTACCAGAATTAACATGCCCGCATTTGATTGCTTTTGCACTAACCTGAATAGCCCAGCTTAGAAATGACTGCTGTTATCATGACTGGAATTATGGCTATTAATGGCTTTACTGGTTTTTTTGTGGCTTAGGTACCTCTGTACAGCCATCTTTCCTGCCTTAACAGACTGAGTCCCATGGTCCCAGGCCTGTGCTTTGGTTCCATGAAGCCTTGTCCTGTAAGGTTGCATTAAACTTGATCAATAACAAAGTGGTAGCAAAGAGGAGATTCAGTGTTGGAGTTCATGGTTGTCATGCAACACTCAGTGGTCCTTTTCTGTTTTCTTTACAGAATACTTTAACCTGGGTGTATACCCCTTTTAGAGCTCCCCGATTCCGGCTTCCTTAAGATCATTCCCTCTCATCTCCTCTGCTATTGTGTTTTCACTGCTTGCATTTCTTTTCCATGGCACTTCCTTCCTTCAGCAAATCTGAAGGGAAGCAGAAGCTCTGAAGCACATTAGCTTTGGCTCATTTAAGTTTTCTCACCTCTGCTCCTTACCCTCCTACAGCTGCAGCTCTGTGCCAAGGGAAGGAGAAGAGTGGGAGGAAGAGCTGTTAGCATACACTGAAGCACAGCTGTATTGACATGCTCCAAAGCACCGTGTTATTTTGGCTGAGCAGCCTGAAGCCAAGATGAATGTATTGTTGCATGGCATGGACAGTTAAGAATTTCATCTAACTTCTGAAAAAGCCTGATTCTGTTTGATTTCCACAGCAGCTGCTGTTTTGTGAGCTGTAGAATAATTCAAGCTCAGACAAGATACTGAATCAGAGTAACTATTGTGAGCTATCCTATTTCTTTACAGAGTAAGGTAGACTCATAGTGAGTTGAAATCCAGATCCTGCAAAAACCAAGGTATTTTGAAAATTATTCTCCTTCTAGTTTGAAAACTTTGAAGCTGAAAGATCATGAAAACCTATAGGTTTATAACAATTTTGCACAATGCAATGGAAAATAAAAGGCTGGTCAAAAACTGATCAGCAGGAAAAAATCAAAAATCCCTTTTTGGGCTTCATTGCAAAATGTTTGTTAGCAAAGAAATAGAATAAGAGGGAATGCAAGTCATTAAGTGCAGGGTTCAGACATTTACACAGAGGTATCTAGAGCCTCTGTGTAAATTTAGATACCACTGGCCTTTGGGTGCTGCTACAGAAAGCTGCCTCTGATATAACTCATGGTTTATCTGTGTGTCCTGTGCAGATTTCTAGGATTTTTTTAGGGAGCAGTACTACAGACATTAGTGTGGTAGAACTCTGGAGGTAATTTATACCAATTATATGCTCAAATACTGGTTACTTCAAAAGTCACATTTTAGGAACAATAGAAAGCACAAAAGAAGATTAAGAGACTCTGAAGGCTAGAAAAATCTCTCAATTTTATGCATTTGGGCACAACCCATTATCATCTTTTGAAAAATATTTGAATATGATCTAAACTTAGTTTGAGATATCAGTCTAATGAAGTATAATATTACTTTCTTCAGAGACCAGGCCAGCTAGCAAAAGTCCAAGTTTTTACACTGCTTTCAGCAATGCACTTTATCCTAAGCCAGAGAGGAAAGCTTAACTACCATCGTCTTCAATCTTCACAGAAAATACCAGCGTCTTCAATCTTCACAGAAAATACCAGCAAAATCACATCATGGTGCCAGCAGTAAAGAATTATGCCACATTAAAATTGTCTGAGACCTTTAGCTGAGTACTGAAGAGATTTCTAGTGGTCATAATTTCAGATTTCTCTCCATCAGGAGTGCAATTCAATGTGTTTTAATGACTTGTAATTGGTGTGGCAGCTACAGAATATATTGGGCTAAAACTTTATAGAAATATTGTCTGTCATGGGTTAGCAAGCATGGTCCCGGAAGTGATGTTCTTGCAAAGGGGTGCTTACAGCTTCCTCTGTGACATAACAGAAACTATGAGCTGGGCAGTTTGAATATGGACAATTCTTTAAGCCACTTAAAGTTGTGACTGCATCTGTGGTGCACATTTGAGAATAAGAAACTCCGAGGCAGAGTCTCTCTGTCTTGTTTCCAGTGTTGGGACAGGTGGCTACGGGCCCCATGCAGGGGCCAGTGGGCCCGGCCCAGGCCCTGCTCGGGCCAGGCCGGGCCAGGCCACGGCCATCCTGGGGTGGATGGACCCTGTTCCACCCGCAGAACCCCCCCAAAGCAGGGCTGTGGGCAGCCGGAGAGGCTCAGCTCCTCCTCCCCCCTCCCCCCCCCAGTGCAGCCAAGATTCAGCTGAAGCTGCACCGCTGTCCGGCAAAAGATCATGTGACCAACAGTGATAAGCGAAATTCCAGCTGCAACGCCCGGGTGAGATTAACCCTTTTAGTGCTATGAAGAGCTGAAAACCTGAGGGAAGAGAAAGAGGAGATGCTTAAAGCTGAAATTTGGTTGTAAAGCTATGATGTATCAGAGTACCCGTTGTAATTTCATGAAGGCATGGGGGGTGGAGTGTTCAACTCGTAAGCAAAAGCACCTGTGCTGAGATAGGCAGATGCCAAAGCAGCTGTAATTTCATGAGAAGTTTGAACAGGGAGAGATGGAAGCGATGAGGACTCCAAATGGAAAAGGAGAAAACCTCAGTTCCTAGAGATGCTCCCAGAGATGGTCCTAACGATGAAGATGAGGAGGACCCTTTGCTCCCAGGGAAGGAGAAGGGCTTCTGTTCTTAGAGATGAAATGCTCCCAGAGATGGGTGAAGAGAACTTTTATTTCTGAACGGCTCAACCTTAAAATTTTACCCCGGTAATTCAAGAGTGGACCCTCGAAAGCAGTTGTGGGAAAAGCTGCAAGTCGGGGTGGGGGGGGAGAAGGGACTCACATGCAAGCAGAGAACCAACCTGGGCAGATGTCTCGTTGTGATAATGTTTTCATAGCATGGACAAGAGAGACTCCTCTTCTTAAATGGACTGAACAAGGTTATTATGGAAGTGGGTAAACAGACTGAACATCTCGAGTGTTGTCTTTTTACATTGTCAGTGGGAGAAGGGAGAAAGGTGGGGGGGGGGGGGAGGAGAAGAGTTCTGAAGGTGCAGTATGATTTTTTTTTCTTCTTTTAGGTCTGTTAATAAACTTCTTTATATTCTTTCAAGTTTGGTGCCTGCTTTGCGTTTCTCCTAATTCTTATCTCACAGAAGGTAAACAGTAATGAGTATTTTGGACCAAACCACTACATTGTCACATACCTGAAAGCTCACAGGTACTCTGCTTGCATAACAGAAGCCCATATTGATTAGATTTTTTACAGCCCCCAACTCTTCTTTTGCCCTGTGTGTATTCATGCCAAATGCAGATCCAGAAGAGCTCATTAATGTTAGATCACAATACTGACGATGACCATTTGTCAGATATCAGAGCCAGAGCTATAGTACTCCTGTTTGAACAGAATCATATATTACTCCAAAACTAGACTCCTTTGGTCTGTTAAATAAGGGTGACATCATGTGCATTTATTTGTTTATATGTGAATACTGAAAAATCTCTGGTTGAGTTGGTGATTAATCATTTGCTAATACAAAATTAATTTTCACTTACACCTGCAATTAAAATTTTTGATGTTTTAAATGTATGAAAGAGTAAAATGCAAATATTAGTTTAGAACAGTAAATTAACATTTTGATAAAGAGGGATAATGCACAAGCAACTGCCCTTCAAATGTTTCATTTCAATGATCTCCAGATTGATATGTATTTAAAATAGATACACAATAAGTCAGCGGAAAATTAAAGAGTCTTTTTCTCTTCTGGGAAGCTATTTCTGTTTTCTCCTTCATGGCCATATTGAAAAGAAGAGAATCAAAGAGGTTTGCCTATTGCTTTTATTCCTGTTCTGCCAGAGGAACATAGAAATAGACATTAAAGGGGAGAATCATCACACATTCTTGTAATTCTTCACAGATGCATACATTCTAGCATGGTGGCAGCTGAAAGAAAAATTATCTCTAAAAATAAACTTAATGTGTGCATTTTTGGGTGGGTGTGTTTTGCTGCATTAAGCTCTTGGAGAGTTTACGTTTACATTAATCTGTTATTTCCGTATCAAGAGGCTCAAGCAAATACTGAAAAACATTAGAACACCAAATAAATTAGTTTATTCCATCTTTATGAAGCCATAATACCCTCTTGCCCAGGAAAAAAAATACAGCTAAGAATGCACTCACATAATTTTTCTGGTAGTTCAGGCCATGGGGATACTAAAAAATTTACAGTTAGCTTTATGTTATTAAAAAATATCATTAAGATCAAAGCTGTCAATTGCAACCTTAAATATCCCAGCATCTCCCAAGCTACCTAGTGCTGAAAAAGCATTTTTAAGGATCAACTCTTTTTCTAATTAATTCCAAAAAATCCCTGATGCTTGAAAGAGACAGGCTCTGTCTCTGCAAAGATGGGCCCTCTACTTGCTTAGCCATTACTTCAGCTACCTGTTTGGCTTCTCACTCCCACCCAAGAGAAAAGACTGTACTTTTTCATCCTGAGAAAATGCCTAATAGTCCCTGCTGAGTCTTCTGACATGTCCTGAACCTGCTTACCACATTTTAAGTCCACCTTTCGTTTTAGAAGTCAGTCCTTCTTTGAGTGCAGGGTTGGAGTAGGTGACCTCCTGAGGTCTCTCACAAGCAAAATTTGTCTATGATTTTATGATTTTTCAGGGATGCTTGCACCTATCTCACAAAACATATCCTTTTGCCAGGTGATTGAAAACTTTGAAAATGTTACTGAAAACAACACAAAAGCATGATAGTGTAGATGCCTTCCTTGTGTATTTTCATAGCATGTACATTTGAATTCCTTTAGAATGCTAACAGTTACAGATTTCCTATAGTGCAATACTTTTGGGGGTACAATTATTACAACCATGTAATTTTTTATATATCTTTAAATTACCCAAATATACTCTCTCTGAATGAGCACGAAAAGTCCAGAATTTCTCTGTTTTAGAATAGAGAAACATTTGTTGTCTAGGTAGCAAAATCCTAAGAGCTTTATCTCAAAGATGAGCATCAAAAACTGTCTCATGATAATGTCATACTTCAGTTGCCTAATAAATAAGTGTCTGCAGGTCTTTCTCATGTGATAAGGGATCTGATATGCCCATCTACTTTTGAGAAAGATGAAACTGGGTCTGTAGAGTACAGTAGCTAGAAGCCAGGTAGCTAAAACCTCCTGAACAGTGTTCCAGAACTTCTGTCCATGCAAACAATTCCCCTCTGTGCGAGCCTGAGTTCCAGATTAGGACACTTAAATGTAGGTGTGTAGAGGGATTCCTTGTGGAACGGGGGCATAGGATACCCCAGGAGAGCTTGGGCATCCCAGAGCTGTTGCAGAAGTACCCCTGACGGGGCCTCAGGCTGAAGATAGGCTTGCAAGGCACCTGCTAGCTGGCAGCCTTGAACAGCCTTGGGAAAAGGTATACACTGGTCAGCTCCTCCGCTGCTTAGAGGTTTTCTCATGGGAAAGGGGCATGAACTTTGAAAAATTATAACTTGGTGGAGGTAAACAATAAAACTGGAGCATGATGCTCAAATCGTATCGGTGATCGTGTCATGTCTCAGGCTGGCTCTCCTGCACCTGGGACCCCCCCCCCCACTAAATAAGTGCCTGAATATGACTGTCCAGTCTCCATGTCAAATCAATTCCGAGCTAAACTGAACTCTAGCTCCCTAAATACAGGTATCTGATGCCATTTTTAATGCTCAAGAGTAGCCAAGTCCTACAGTTGAGATGGGCAGATATAACACAGAGTCTGTGGGACCTGTGGCTTCTGGCAGGTGAAATGCCTTCCTTTATCTCAAATGATGCGTCATTTCTATTGTTAGGAAAGTGATTTGAGCCATTAGTTATTCCAGTCAGTGGTGCCTCTGGAGTGATTGTTCACTCTAATGAAGCACATGTTGGTGTGAACAGCTGTGGGACTCCACCAACCAGGCTCCCCACATCCACTGACCACAGCAAGAGCTCAGACAGCACGCATACAAAACTGCATCGAACCCTTCAGATACCCAAACATAGGTGTCTTAATGTACATTGAATCGGACACTTAAAGTAATTTCCCCCAGTGAGACAGTGCCTGTCATCTTCCCAAAGCTTATGCCACAGTTGTCCTTAAAAAGCAGCTCAATGAGCATCCTAGTGTTCCTCATAGGAATCGTAATTATGTTCATAAGACAACTTAAAGAATTAGTTGTAATTTCATCTTGCTCCAGACCCCTTTTAAGCCCATGAGAGTCCTGTGACCTTCAGTTCAAGAATCAAGAGCTACAAGATCACTTCTTTTTAGAGGCCTGTGGATGGGTATTAGAAGACATAATTAGTTGCAATTAAAGCATAATGAGTATGAGAGGGAGAAAGAATCCTGCCTAAAAACTTGTGTGAGCTCTTAGTCCTTCATAAGGACATCTGTAAAAGCATCACAACTCACAACTGTTCTGAGTGGATAGAAAAATGGAGGAAGCTGTTTCTCATTATTTCTTTCTCTCATGTGCTTAACAATAATTACATCCTTTAGTCTAACCTTGCTCTAGTCATGGTTGTAAAACTCTTCTAGAAATAACAAAGATAACCACAAATCAGCATTAATTTTATTCTGGCAATATCTTAAAAATAATATAAAACATAAACCTCTTCCTGTCCTCTTTTGTTTTTACACCTATGGTTAAAATGAGTTTTAGTAGTATTATAACTGATGGTCATGCATCAAATAAAAGCAAAAATTATTGGTACAATAATCTTAAAATTCAGTTTTCATTTCTATACCATAAATAAGACAATTCTTTTCTTCCCTCTCACATATTCTGCTCTGTAACCCTGTTCCATCAGCTGCAGAGACTAAAAGAAGTAAAATCCTGTAACTTTTCATGTGCTCATCTAAGGAGCTAGATGAAAGCTAGACCGCCCCTAAAGCTGTCTGAAAATCTAACTGTATCCCAAGCGCTGCTCATGGAAGTCCCAGCAAAGGTAACCAGACCTGAGACAAAAGGAAAAAACTCACCCATGCAATTCAAACCTTTGTTTTACATTAGTGGTTTAAACACAATGTAAGGATGCTTACATCTGCATTATTATCTCAACCTTAAACCAACCCATACCACTGTCAAAGATGACTGTTAAAGGTGGCACCATTACAAGCCCTGAAGATAAAGGGTTGTAACAATATTCTGTCTCATGTAAAAACAGAACTGTTTTTATTTTCTTTTGTGTATAGTCCACTATACATTTTTAAAATATTTTCATGTTCATTTGTTTTATACTAACCCCAGCCCCAGTTTTAGCTCTCTTCACTGCTTACTTTTCAGCCTTACCTTCAAGTTAGAGAAAAAATATCGAGGCTTGGTTCATATACTTGTTTTATTTTGCTAGTCTAGAAACAGTACCACGAAATTGGTATCTCTTCCTCATTTTCTGATCTCTAGCAAAAACCTTAACCTTAGTTCTGGATTTGATAAGAATTAAATTGATAACTATGATTCACTGGTGAGGTGGATTGCCCCTGGCTGAATGCCAGGTCCCCACCAAGGCCTCTCTGTCACTCCCCTCTACAACTGGACAGGAAAGAAAAAACATAACAAAGGTTCGTGGGTTGAGATAAGGACCAGGAGAGATCACTCAGCAAATACTGTCATGGGCAAAACAGACTCGAATTAAAGATATTAATTGAATGTATTGCTAACAAAATCAGAGCAAGATAATGAGAAGTAAAATAAAACACCTTCCCCTCCACCCCTTCCCTCCTTCCCAGCTGTACCTCCTATCCCAGACAGGGAATGGGGTTATGCTCAGTTCATCACCTGTAGTTTCTCCCACTGCTCAGGGAGAGGAGTCCTTCCCCTGCTCTGCCATGGGGTTCATCCCATGGGAAATAGCTCTCCATGAACTTCTCTAATGTGAGTCCATCTCACAAGCAACAGTTCTCTGTGAACTGCTGCAATGTGAGTCCATCTCATTGGGCAACAGTTCTCCCCAAACTGCTGCAACATGGGTCACTCTCCCATGGAGTGTAGTCCCACAAGGACAGCTGCTCCAGCATGGGTCCTGCTCTGGTGTGGATGTCCTCCATGGGCTGCAGGTGGATCTTTCCACACCATGGACCTCTATGGGCTGCAGGGGCACAGCTGCCTCACCATGGCCTTCTCCATGGCCTGCAGAGGAAACTCAGCTCTGGTACTTGCAGCATCTCCTCCCCATCCTTCTGCACTGACCTGGGTGTCTGGAGAGTTGTTCCTCTCCCATGTTCGCACTCTGCTCTTCCCCAGTCAAAATTACATCTGCACAATTATTTTTCTTTTCCAAGCTTCTTTTTAAATATGTTACCACAGAAGTGTTTCCATCATTTCCAGCTGGCCCAGCCTTGGCCAGCAGCATGTTCATCTTGGCATCTTCTCACAGAAACCACCCCTGTAGTCCCCCCTGCTACAAAACCTGGCCACAAAACCCCAATACAGCTGGCTAAGCTAGTTTTCAAGTTATTTTACTTTGAAGGTCTGAAATCAGTACAATAATTATCTACTCACACTTTTTAAAAATTACCACTAACCTGGCTATGGTTACTTTGCAATCATGAGACACAAGCTGACAGAAAAATATAAAGAAGTGGCTCCTTGAAAGTGCTATCTGCAATACACAACCATATTTTAGTATTTGCCTCCCTCATTCCCACTATTCTAACCCTAATCCTACTGTACTTCTCAGGCACAGGTAAAGGAACCAAAAATAAGCCATTATCTTAAAAAGATACAAGCATTAATATTATTTTTCTTATATGATGTATAACTATATTATATCATTTATCCTATTCCTAATTCAAAAAGCTATCTGTTAAAATAATTTCATGAAAAATTGTCAAAAAACTCAGGTTTTATTAACAGCTTGCATTCAACTTAACTCCTGGGTAACACTCAGGAGTATTAATCCTGTAGTATTACTACAAAATATTACTGGCATTTCCTTCAATTCAGTACTAATCCTTCCCATTGAAACATTACCCCTTATTAACCCTTAAGTTCTGGTATTTAAAAAGCTGCACAGTCACCATGGAGTAATTAAACAAAATAAAGGAATATCAATGCCAGTGCTCTTTCCAGTACACTGATCTTTCTGGATTATACCACACACATCACCACCACAGATAAGTTTAAACTCTTTCTTTTCCCAAACCTGGCTCCAACCAAACCTTCATCCATCTTATGATCTCCTCCAGACCACACTAAAAGCCTGTTCCTGAAGGGAATAGAAATGCTTGGCCATTAGTCTATGTCATCAATCATTTTATGGTGAGGGCCTACTTTTAATACAACAGTAGACCCAGATGTTTCTTTCTCTCTTAAAACTACTGCTATCCTCTCTGTTTGGGAGATTTCCACAGAACTTTTCATGATCCCATCACAACAACCAACATCAGCAGGTTTTATTTTCCATGCTGAGCAAAACATAATGACAAATTTGTCCCTTCTCTCTCCTAACCTTAAATTTACAAGATTTGAAGCATCAAGGACCACCAGAGACTGTGAAAGGGAAATAGGCAATTAGCTCCAGCTGCCCTCAGAACTCATTTTGTCATGCTGTGTAGTTCAAAATACTGACTATTCTGGAGCACCTCACCCTCGATCCTTCCCTTCAATGCACTGCCAACTGTAACTTTGATTCTTTCTCATTATAAAATTCCTCAGATTCTCAGGTCTCCTCCCTAGTCTCTTCAAGAAATAAGTGTGATCCTTTTCCTTTCCTCAGTACTCTAATATTTAAATATTTTTTCTTCTTCTCCTTCAGAAGCTGTAGCCTAATGCTAAAAATAAAACTCTCTTTTTGAGAAAATAAAATTTGTGGACCTCAGGAAATAAAAACTTAAAAATAGGTGATTCTTATGAATATCAGCATTTACTACATCCATAAAGGTTTGTCATTAGATGGTGTCTGAAATTTTTCATTCTTTAATAAACCCAGTGTACTCCAAAATGGAGTGATGAGAATGTAGGGTACAGAAGACAAGGAAGAGTGTCTGGAAAGAGTTGAGATATGTGTCATCTGTTGCTTTGACCACAGACCAGACAAAGAAGAAAGGAGAAGAGTAGAGGATGCAGAGGTTGGGATGACTTCTAAGGATTTTAGGACAGATTGGTTGTTGTGGAATGACATGCAACAGGCTTGGGGTTAGAGACTGGGGGTTGGAAAGGAAGAAGGACTGAATATTAGGAAAAAAATTATGTTATGGGTTAGTCCTTCAGATTTTAGCTGGATACTTCCTGTCACCTTCAGATAGCAGTTAGAAGGCAAGGCTCAGTACACTTTAGGAAAATGGTATAAGGTCTGTCATTTATAAAGTTGTTGGTTTGGCTTTTGCATGAGTTAATTATTTAAACTGTTATTGTGTTTAGACTTATTATTGATTGACCCCCTTCTGTTTACCACTGCACATTTGTTGCTTACACCCTTTTAAGGGTCATTTAGTGTTTTACAAGAAGTTAAGAAGTTACATTTGTTAATAATTATATTGAAATGAATGTTTCCTGTTGAAAAAAATTGAGTTGTGTGTTAGTAATCATTTTTAAGACTCTCCTTCCAGGACCCTCAGCAGCTCATAAGTCAACATATTAAAGGCAACTGAGTCCCCCTCTAACAGTCCGTAACCTGCAACCATGGCAACCTTGCATTTCAATGAGGAGCTTTTCCCGCCAACGGAACGGATTACCGCACTCCTTCAGCAGCCCCTAGCAGCAAGCGAGCCATTGGCTGATAGAACTGATGTCATGATTTTGTTATCCAATTACCTGAGGCCATGAAGGCCGGACCGTGGGCGGACTGTGGGTGTGTCTGGGAGGGACCCAGAGGGTTTAAAAGGCTTCTACACAAGCTGGGGGTCGTCTTGTCTCTCCTACGGCTAGCCTTGGGAGAGACCCAAAGCTGTGGCTCTCGGTCCTCATACTTCTTTAGAGGCATAATTAATTAACTTAGGTTTTAGGTTAGCTAAAGCCACCACAGCTTTGATTGAGTTCTTGCTCTGAGGCTCCTGGCCAGGTCGGTCAAAGAGTTCTCAATCCTGGTACCCGGGCTTTTTCTAATTTTACTTTACAATTTTATTTTTGTACTGTTCCTGATTAAATCCTTTGTTAAATAAATTACCTTTTTATGGTAATTTCAAGAGTTGTTGGTCTTTATAACAGGGCAAACAAACCAACTTGTGTCCATACACCCAGAAACCCCATATTTAAGACATCAAATGAGGGGAATGTGACTAGATACACATAAAAATAGAGAAGAGTTAGAGATATAAATAACACCAACCATGAAGAATTGCATAGAAACTGTCATGTATACCAAATATGTTTAAAATTATTGAAGGAATTATGATGATGAAACCCAAGCTGTCTTCCCATTCCTACTTTTTTTTGTTACTCCCTTTACTTTGACTGGAATGGATGGGGGGTTTGTGTTTAATACTCACTGTGAAAGGGGCTAGAATCTTTTGAGTATCAAGAGACACAAATATTAATGTCATGATTCATTCAGGAGTGTGGGTAAAACTGACAGATGCTCGGGATTTATTCTGCATTTGCTAGGAAGATGCTGATTAGAAGTATATCTATAAAATATTTTTACAAAGACTGCCAGTTTTGGAAAAGCTTCCAAACTAATCCAGCATAGGTAGATATGCTCCAAAAATTCTGTGACTGGACAAGCCCTTGAACCATGTTGTGCTTGAAAGCTTGAAGAGATTTACTTTGGAACCATTGCGAACTGCTTTGAAATTCTGGCATCATGTTTAGAAGAGGGGGAATCAAGGAAGAAGGTTTAACAGACTCATAAACTGAATCTTTGCCACCCTTGTTTGCATGGCAGGCCACTAGTCATGAACATACAATAAAGGTTTTCATGGTCACAGCGTTGAGGTATGTCATTAGACATTGTATAATTTCAAGATTGTAAATGTATTCCTGTAGAAAGAAACTATCTATTTCCCCAGACTTGCTGGCAGGATTAGACTGACTTTAGCACTATATATGTGTTTTTAAAATCGACTGCAAAATATTCAGGAAGAATGTTCCACAGAGAACACTGCATAGGAGATTTTTCTTAAGCATATGGCAGAAAGCATATTAGCATGAATAACTTCTATGACATTTCCCCCTCCTCCCATCCTGGAAACTGCTGTGAGGCAAATACAAAGTGTAAGTGAAGATCTAGGAGATGAAAGAAGTAGGAGTTGCAAATCAGGGCTGGAATTTGAAATCCAAGGGTTCCTGAGGACCAGGGGTTTTTTCTTAAAAAGATGGTTACTTTTCAGTAGCTCTTGCAATAAATATTCTTGAAATTCAGAATGTCCTAAGTCAACTAATGAACCAATGAAGGGATATTTGGGTGTGTTTGCACACCTGTGTTACTCTAGTAATAAAATCCTTGTGACTGGGGTTTTTAACTTGCCACAGAATTACTTTGGAAGGTTATATAATTGCAAAGTGCCTCAGCGACCCATATGCAAAATTATAATAATAGTGTGTCCTTTCTGTTATCTGTTCAAGTTGTGAGCACTTTAAGGAGGAAACTACATCTGTCAATGCCAGAGGCTACCCCAGAACTCTGTGTCCACTGCTAACAATAAAAAGCTCCAGACCCTTGCAATCTTGAAACATCTGAGAACAGAGTGTAAGAAGTGTAAGAAACCATTTTTATTCTCTCCTACTCTAGTCTTTGTGATTCTCCTGGGAGGCCAAATAAGGCTATAAACATAATTATCAAAAGTGATTTCATTTAAAAAAAGGAGATAGCAGATTTCCTGTCCCTCCTCAGTCTCTAGTATCAGCAGTGTGACGATCCTGAGCTCCAAGTACATTATTACATCCATGCACTGATCTACATGTCATTTTATATACTCATGAACATATATTATGGAAAGCATGGTAGGGAAATGTAGCAATTTTTTCTGCACCAAAACCTTGATAACTGAGTTCCAGAAAAAGAGCAATCAGAATCCCAAGAGATTTCATCAACTTTGGTTTTTTGCCTGATTAAGACCTCAGCTGCGCCAGTCAGTACTTTTGCAGTCCTGCCTCACTGTCTGTGCCTTTCTTCACCTGAGATAAAAGCTCTTCTGTGATGCCCCAAATCTATTCTGACTGCATGTGCTCCTGCAGTTTGGAGATTAGAGCAGTCTAAATGGGAGTGAGCAGCTCAAATGTTGTGTCATATTGATGATAAGTTGTGATTTCATAGAAAAAGTGGCAAGATGATTTTTTAGACAAAAGGCAAACAGCCAATCACATGCCAGGTAGGTTGCACAAGGTTTCAAATCTTCACTAATAAATGTGCTATGAATGAAAACCTTTTTTTGAAACTGTCAGGAAAACAAACAATAAGAATCGATGATTATAGTGTACTTTTTTTCAACATTACCATGTTTGTGGAGGCAACTGAAACAACTGAAACAGTTTAACCACTCTGTTTTGCTTTTCAGTCATGCTATTAGCATGTTGCTAGTTTACTTAGCATGTTGCTAGTTTACCGACTCAGAGAGCTACTAAGATTTATAATTTGGGCTTTTATAACCAGAGCAAAATTGATCTCATTGAAGATGACAGTGGAGAAACTAAGCAGATCCTGAGAGTAATTTCAGATGACAAAAAAAGTCAAGCAGCATTCAGCTTTAAAAAGTTCATGGTCCTCTAGGCTGAGGTCTTAATACAACAACAAGACAGTCAAATTATCACCTCACCAAGGCCCAGAGAAAGTTACACTTTTGGGTATCATCATGGAGACTGAATGGTCCAATCCAGATAAGCAAAAGAAAATGCTGCAGACATAGCAGAGCTTTCTTATCACTTGTGAAAGGTCCTAGGTGCCATGGTAAGAAGCTAGAATAGATTTCAGAATGTGTTATCACTGCTCAGAGACAACCCAGGGACAGGCACTGTGATGCAGATGATGAGTGGAGAAACACAGTCAAAAAAATTGCAGAAGGTTGAATTTTCCAGTTTTAAATGATTTTGTAGCACTTCAGTGCACCAGGGTCCTCGCCTGCTTTGGTGTTTGGATCCAGCCTTGCCATTAAGTTTATCATTAAGAAATTTGTGAGATTTTGCATTTCTTACCATGCTGACACTTACTGAGCTATTTGTCTTTAGTTTCTGTTCTACTGATTGTACCAACAGTATATTTTTCATAAGTATTAGCTATTTAGGTTTTAAGAAAATTTATGTAGCTGTTCTCCATCATGGTATTAAATTGAAGTTAACAGTCTGTAGTATAAAAGTCAAAATAAAAGTGTGTTTAAAATGCTAGTTCCATTGAAATGTTTCTGCAGCCAAGCCCTTGTAAGAAGAGTGTCTGTTCAGCAGTGATTCCAGATATATATCCCTTTCATTTTAAAGGGAATTTCCTTACAAGTTTTCAAATCAGTTGTTTTCCACTATTAAAGTGAGTATGAAAATTTAAAAGCAGAATAACAAGATGGTTTAGAATGAGGATCAAGAGATGGAGTTCAATTTGAGAGTGGGCTTTTTAAAATAAAGATAAAAAGGGTTATGCAGTTTTCCTGCTCTTACTCATTCTCAAACCCTTTTATAAAGCATGAAGCTGATGCAGAGTGACAAAATACATTTTACCCACAAGACAGCAGATTATTCAGTATACATAATACCTTACATAAGCAAATCCAGATCACCGCATTTTTCGAGCTTTTCACATGAGTCGGTAAATTGTGGTTTTGTTGCAACCTTCCCTCAAAGAGATCAGACTTCACAGGTCTTGGACTAATTTTCACAGTGAGCAAACCAGAAGGACATCAACAACCAACATAAACACGTTAATAAGCCTTAAGTAGTTCATTGGCTGGCAACCAGGAGAACTGTGGCCTCGAGCAGCGAGCACAGAGAAACTGGCTTGGTTTTCTGTGCAGTAATGATAGCAAGGTGGCAGACATTGTTTACATCCAGTGTTGGAGGATTCCCCTTGAATGCAAGCTCAGATTGGCCTGTGACAGACTAATCTGGCACTACAGAGCACTGCACTCCTTTTTCTCCTTTTTAGGCAAATTTAACCAAAACCAAATGGATTCCCCCCAGTACTCAGAAACAGCTCTAGCCCTAAAGTTATTATGCCTCCATTCAAAGTTTTATAGTCTATGCCAATGTGTGTAAAGAGATTGACAAGAAAAGCACCCTTCAAAAGTATAATTTTAGTGAATTAATAGCAGCAAGTACTCTTTTGATCTTGTAATGTATTTTCCACCATGACTTTCATGTTCTTTTGCAGAGCTCAAAGAAGGCCTGTACACCTTCTTATTTTGTATAATGTGTGTGACATAAAGCCACTGCCCTGCACACTATTTTTAGAAAGAATTTGGAACATGGAACCTTACCCATATGCTCACTAACTCCCGTGCTTGAAGACTTCCAGGACTTCTAATTAGTCCTTCAAAGAGCTCTTGACTTGTCTATTCTGGACTGTTGCTCTGATGATACCATGGTTCACATCTCCCAGGGACAAGCCTTCCTGGATGGCATTAAGCATTTTTATTTTTCCCTTAACTTATCTAATAGGAGTAAATTCTGCAGATCAACAAACACCTTATTGTGGTCACACATCTCCATTTATTCTTTCCATTAGTCTGTGTAGACCAGCTCCTCTGGAGGGCATTTGCTAATAGTGTGTCACAGGCAATTCTGATCTGTAAAAAGACTTAGAGAACAGCATATTCAGGACTTACTACAACCCGCCCACACACCATTACACATTTTCCAAATTTCAGGCCTCATTTTCATGCTTTTTTTTTTCAGCAAAACTGTAACCATTGGATATATATGTAAATCATAGCTGCAGAACCTGCTGCCATAATAATGACACCTGTGTGTCACCAAAATTCACCATGGAAATGGTAACACCTCAGTTGAGTAATGCTCCTGGAATGCTCCTCACAAGAGGAAGATATCTTCTTTGTCTTGAAAATGCAGATTCAGGAAATTTCAGTTGCTCAGAGTTCAGCTACTGAAAGTTGCATTTTGGAACCTAAATTCTCCTGAAGTAAGACTGTATTCACACTGAAACTGAGATAATTTGTCATTACTACCCTTTGTCTGATGGGAAGACTTCTTAAATATTTTAAAGAGCTCCACAACAGATGGATAATACTGGTGCATGATCAAAAATGTAGTGTTAAAAAATGATATTTTTACATTTAATTTTTACATAAGATTGGTGCATTTAATATTGTCAAATTAGATGTCATATCTGGTGGATAAAAATGTTTCTCCCCTTAGAAGCAACTCTTAAAGAGAAAAACAGTTAGGATTCTCCTGACTTGTATATGAATGATATTTCCTGTTTTATTAGAAATCCACAAGATCTAAACAAATAAAATCTTTTAATGCTTGCATGGTAATGCTAATATAATTAAAATCAAATCTAGTAAAAACAAAGTCATCACAGAATGTTTTGAATTCAGCAAAACGGCATTTTCTGATTTTCTGCAGAGAAATTTCTGCAAAAACTTTCTTACAATTTGCACAAACTGCAGCTTACTAAAAGGAATCTTGCATAAAGGAATCTAGAAAAAAAATTACCTATTTTGTAAATTTTGCAAGAGGTGTTTCCATGTTCTGCACATATTCTTTCCTCCAAGGCTTTATTTGATTCTAATACTGATTTTGGTTTTTTCTATGTCAGTAGTTCTGATACCCATATAGATGGAGAACAGCTCCTGTGAACTTTCCCAAACCTCACAATTCATCTCCAAACTAGAATAACAATAGTGCTTGAAAAAGAAAAAAAACAACCACAACCCCCTTGTATACACTGTGAAATACAAACAATTCTCCTTTGTCCCTTCTTATATTTTTTTTTAATGTCACCAGTCCACCAGATATAAAACTCCTTCTATCCTGATATTTATTTTACTGCTAAAACTAAACATCTCCAACTTCTTGGAAGAGAGCCAATGTTCTACCTTATCTGATTTCTTTGAAAATTGCAGGAGAAAGATCTGGAAGAAAATATGCTTTTCTAGTGCTTTTAAAATAAGCAGAAGTGTAAAGCTTATTGAAGAGGGGACATATCAGAAGATGGCTTTTGTCAGTAGTTCTAAAAAGTCATCCAAACTGAAGTTTTCAACCAAAAAACCTACCTTGCAACTCATTTATGACCATCTTTGTCCAAAACCATGTCTTGGACTTCTTATTCCTTTTCTTCACTGCTCCCAGATTGGGATCACAAAGCCAAGTACCTCATTGCTTTCTACAGATCCTGGCACAAAATTTCAGCAGAGTGTAATCATGTAAACCATGTAATCTCTTGGCCTTCCAGGCATGACACATCTGCTGCAAGGAGCAGTAGAGAGGCACCATTGGGTAGATAAACCATATCTATCTGTTATTTCAAAAATAGCACGTGTAACACTGAAAATGGGCTTAAGATAGAGGGGAACCTTATGGAAGAAGAAAAAGAATAATTTGGTAATTTTTCCCATTGACTGCTTTACTCAGCTGATAGGCAAGGTTGAGCAAGTGGAAGATCTTTCTTTGCTTTTACAGAAAATGAGGGGAATGTCAGTATTCTCCAGGTGGGATAACAATGCAAACAAGTATGGGGAAGGTTTCCTCTGTAGCATGTGTGCACGGGCATGGGCACTGACAGCTTAATGTGCATCAGGGATGACAAAACACAGAAGATACAACAACATGTTTGCTTCTTCACAGGTAAAAATATCTATGGTTCCTTAAATTCCTTCTCTTTGAAAGAAACTTGGGCATCAGTGTGTATCCCGAATGCAGCAAAAGTCTAATATTTGGAATTGTCAGCCTATTCAGCGTGACACTGAGCAAAACTGAGGAGAAACACAGAAGAAATTTCGCTGAGAATGTTAGTTCCACATGCCACACAAAATAAGGATGAGAAAGAAACAAGTTAGAGACATCTAATGTAATATACTGTGTGAGTGGAAAACTGAAGGTGGTGTTCATTTAATTTCTTCTGAAATAAATCTTTGTGTGCCGTGGGGAGATGCGGTGCCAGGTCACAAACCACCACCACAACCCCTACAACGAGCAAAACACTCCCAGAGCACTTGTCACCAATAGAGAAATAATAAAAAGTAACAAAGTCTTTTACATTTATAGAGTCCCTTTCATCCCAAAGGATTCTGAAACTCTTGACAAATCTAAACATCCACACACCAATTTATATGTAGAAAACCTCTTCCACTGCTGAAACAGGTATGTAAGCAGTATGTAAGCCAAAAAGCAAAGAAAGTTACTTAATCTAAATGAATCCACAGAGGAAATCTTATTTCTTTTTTTTTTGTCATAGTATAGAAGGTCTGGCAGAAGAGGAAGGAGTGAGATTCTGGTCTAATTGAATAAGTTCTAGGTTTAATTCATTTCATTATTTATTGTGGTTTCCCTCTGAAGAAACCTGATACTCAAAACCCATCTGGACGTGGTCCTGGGCAACCTGCTCTAGCTCATGCTGCCTGAGCTGGTGGGTTGGGCCAGTAAATGATCTCCGGATAGTCATTTCAACCTAAATAATTATGTGATTTTCCTTTGCAGCTGAAGCAAACATTTCTTTTGTTTCACATGGAAGCAATCACACAATTTCATCATAAAACACCTACTTGACATTTACTCTTGATCTAAGAGGAGTCCCAAACAAAAGGTTTAAAACTGCTAAGATATCAGATTAAGTACTAAGGAGGTATTTTTCCAATAGTGAAATCAAGTACCCAGCCTTAAGGAAAGGAATTTTCTTTGGCACACAGTATTGCGGTTTTCCTCCGTGGAAAACTGTGGAAAAGGCCAGCTTCTGGTCTAAGAGTCTGGCCAGCTTGCAATGCAGAGGCTCCAAAATCCTTGATCTGGTGACTGGGATTGCAGAGTATGTCCATCTGCAGTATTTGTTCTTAACCCATATTGCAGACCTGGAAATCCTGTTGTGCAAGAGACCTTGTGACTGTGCAGCAGTCCTTCCAAGAGCACTGTGTCGCCAGAGGCCATCGTGGAATGTCTCTGTTGCATAGAAGGAAAAAGTTTCCACAAACAGAAGTTCATGAAAGCTCTAAGGTAAATGGTCACCCATCCTGACCTAAACTTATAAAGCTATAATATCTTTGATATTAGGGAAGTTGGCAAAAAGCTCAGATCAAGTACTCAAGCACACAGGAGTATTTTATCAACACACAATGTTTAGTGGTGAATACAAAGCAGATGTTTCAGAGACTGAAGTTCCCAATAAAAAATATTTAGCTGATTTTACACGAGATAGGCAAAGAGCAAACTCCAGAAAAATTCTTCATAGAACCTGAAACAATTACGTGCCCAGCTAATTATCCTGGAATAACTCCTGACAACTAACAGTGAATTGGGCATATTGTAAATAAACTCATGTGTAATCCATAGTGGGCCGAAAACAACAGAGAATTAAAATTTAAATCTTGATAAATATATACACACACACATATGTACACACACTGTCCTGACATTTAAAGGGCAATGCTTAGCCAGCTGTGTTTCTATTTTTCTTCATGATTCACAAAAGTATGATACAGGCTAATAATAACACATAGATAAATGCCTTCTTTCCATATTGCTGTGCTTTATGAAAAGCTTTTCTGAGATAACCATGCCAAATCTCCAGGTGTTGGCCAGGTTAGATTAATGATGGAACAGAGGAAAACACTCTTCTCCATCATTGCTGAGAAACAAATACCATCAGTATTGAGGTTTACAGAATAACTGAGGCTGTATTTTTCTGTAAACATTTGGTTGAACTACAAAGCCAAACTACATAATTTTACTTAGCTGAGCAGTAATTTGGGTCTCTGTAAGGGTCAATTGCCCCAGCCAAGAAAAGGTCAACTTTCCAAGTGTTACTGAGTTTTTATACAATGCATTAGCCCCTGAAACATTGGTGAATAAGAAGAAATCTTTGTAATTACAGTATGTGTGAAGTTGCCTGGGGAAACTTCCAGTGAAGGCATCAGCTTACAGCAGGAGTCAAAATGTGTATCTACAACACATGTTTTCAAAGTCTCAGTAAAGGTCTACTTAGAGAGAAAAGAAAATAGCATTCCTGAGTTTTAAATCAAATTTTCTCAAAAGTTTGGCTGATAGCTATTATTCTGTCATTTTTCTATAGATTATTTCACACATGTGACCTTGATATCTCCCTGGATCAGCTCCTATCCACTGTGCCACTCAGAATTCAATTGTGCTCCAAAGCTTGGTGCAAACCTTGAGGACTACACTTTTTGCAACAGCATGTGAGCATTCAAGGGAGATGCACCACTGGCTAAGGGAAGAGGCATTTGAGTTCAGTTTTTCTTATATTATCAAAAATTACACAGGGAAGAGCTCAAATAGAAGGTCTTGTAGTTTCACAGCAGGACTCCCAGAAACTGTTGGATAAGATAACAGTGTGAAATGAAGATCTGAAGCAGTAGGGACCTCATCACAAAAGAAAAGTCTGCATCCTGACTCAGTGGAACATATAATCTTCTTCTGTTTGTTAAAACAAAACAGAGAAAAACACATTTTTTGGAAATCAGATTTTCTGCAGTTCCCTGATGGAAGAAACATGGCAATAAACCTGCTGTGAAATGGTGAGTTGCTCAGCCATGTGAAAATGAGCACAGATCCAGACTGTAATATTTGATGATTAATTTGGTGCTTATTTTCTTTTTCTTTGTGTTACTGTAATTCCATTGTATTCCTCAGACAGATCCATATTCTTTACATAGAACCATAATGCCTGAGGCTCTCTCAGTGCAGTCATAAATCTTGCCTTTAGTTGTCTTTTCTCAGCTTTAAGTTGTCTTCTGTGTCACGTAAACTTTGCCTTCTCAAACACCTCCTGCAGGTTTAAAAGGGATTGAGATTCTTCTTAGGGTTTTTTTTTCCTTCTGGGCACTGTGGTGAGTTGTGGATTTCTTGATCCTCCTGCCTCTACAAAGAAACCAGACAGATAATTTCCAAGAGCCAACACCTGTTGCTGGCAGAGGTCAGTTCTTCATGTTCTTGATAACTACCTGTCGCTGCAAAGGGGCTTTCCCTTCCTTTGTGGTAAACTCTTGCATTGTGCCAGCACCAGGTACTAGGGGGCACCTCTAAAACTACTCACCCACTCTGCTAGGACTCAGAGGAGGAGTTTTCCTTGAGGAACCTAAGGTGTAAATAACTTTTGATGCTGCTCCCTGAAATACCATGGAGCGCTCACTGACTGGCTGGCCTCCTTGTCTTGACCATGCCCAAAGCAGCCTGTGCAGAGACACCTTAATATTTGTGCTACCAGGCTTGGTGAGGGTTGTTCTGAAATTCTTACTCTGCATGACACATCAGCATCTACCATCCCTTCAATTAAACTGCTTCTTTGCTTGTTTTGTTTTTCATCTAAATCTGACTGTTGGATAATAAACATCATTTGCAATAACCACACAAACTGGGTGCACGCAGGTTTTAGAAAGTGAAAATTACTGTGAGTGAGGAGCAAAAAATTGTTATTTGTGTTCTATTATAATTAATTACTTTGCACAGCTGGGAACCATGTTACAAGTCTTAGGTGTTTGCAAGAATGAATGGCCTTGTAAAACATAGCTGGCAGCTAAATCCACTCTTGTCATCCACGCTTGTTTTTGGTGCTCTCAGTGCTGGATAGATGTGCCTGCCAAAGGCTCTCATCGGCCCATTAGTGTCTGGAGTGGCTATGCTCTTAAGCAGACATTTTTATTGCTGCCTGCCCTTTGAGTCATAGTAGTTGCAGACACCTGGGAAATGCATGATACACACAAACAGCTAGGATGAGCCTGATAAACAGGCCTTGAACAAAAGCCACACATTACATATATTGATAATTACACACCAGAAGCCATCTGTGGAAACACAATTATTTTTCAGATCCCTTTCTTAGCCTACTGGTATAATTCAGGACCCCACATGACTGTTCATGTAAAGAATCATTAACTCTCCATTTTGGTTTGTGAAGAAATGATGAAAAGAGAGGTGAACTTAAAATAAAATCTCTCCTATTATTTTTCCTGCAGTTGAAGGCATTCAGTCCTGCTAAGTCAGAGCTAGAAAAAACCTCTGAGGCTTTGATTAGCTCACAAAGGAATGCCAGTATCAGGGGCGTGATTATGAAGAACTTGAAAAGGCCGCAGTCCCTTCTATGCCTGTTGTTGTAAGGTTGGCATGGCCAACGGGTCTGGCAGCCAGTGGGGAGACAGAGACAAAGTAACACTGCGAAGCAGGTGGGGTCTGAGCATCCTCTTACCCACCACCGCTCCCATGGGTGACTGTTCATCCCTGCTGATTCTTTTTGTGACATCTTTGTGTTTTCTGCCACAGTGCAAGATATCTGGGTTTGATTCCTAGGCCAAGGACTATCAACATAAATGCGGTACAGTTTCCAAGCTCCTGGTAAGGAATTGCAGAAACCGCTTTCACAGAATTTACGTTTACTTGAAAAAATATTGCATTTCAAATGTAGGATATATTTTCTTCCATAATGACTGCTGTCTCCTTCTAGGGATCCCATCTAAGCAAAGTTTTAAGGGAAGCATTTAAGAAAGAGACAAGGCAAATATACAAAGGAACTGGAAGTCATTCATCTCTTTCAAAAATATATCTGATTTTACACAGTGATGATTAATAACTGATGTAGGTTTGGTGTTCAAAATAAAATGCAGCAGGACATTAACAGTTAATTTATCTGGGAATGAACTCTAATTTAGTCTATTATTTCCTCCCCAGAGATAGACTGCTGTCTTATGACCAGCTGAAAGGTCTATCAGGATACAGAAGCAAGGCTTAACCAACGAAGAAAACAACATTAAACCTATGTTTATATTTCAGTTGTCAGAAAACTTCATGCAGACCTTTAAAATTAAAGGCCATCAAAAGGTATAATGCATGTTCAAATAGAGACACAAATGATAGCTTTTGACAGGCCATATATGCAGTGTGGGAAGATATTTTACGTGCGGTTTGAAGTATGAATCACTGGGAAAATAAACACATAGGCTAGTGAAAAAGAAGCATTATCAAAGAAATTCCACTGTGGAAAATGAAGGCAGTGGGAGCAGTCAGTGTCGTGAAGGCTTGAGTGCCTTTGTATGTGAGAGGAGAGAGATCAACTGGGGATTACAATACTTTCAAATACATTAAAGAAATGTTATGAACATGCACGATACAAAGTGAAGGTGGACAAATGTCTCCAATGGCTAAAGACTGACTCAAACTTTCTGTCAGTCAAGTGGAAGAAAAGAACTAGTTTCTCCTAGATTTTGATCCAAATTAAATATAAAAAGTCCCTTGGTGTGACCCTTCTTAAGAATGCCTGGCTGAAGAATAAAGATTAATTTATTTAAAATTAATATTAGTATTTAAAATTAATATTTAAAGAAGAAAAACCAAAGTTCAGATGTGATAGGATTTTCTGATCCTCTTCACTGAACTTTCGGGTCATAAAGGCAAACATATTGTACTATTGAGTAGTACTGTTTTATAGGAAAGTTCACCACTGAGATACTATTGTCACTGATTTCATGGTATGAGATTTAAATACATATATGGACACATTGACTTCAAGAAGTCTTGACAAGACTGGTGTCAACTGCTCTAAGTAAGAGAAATTATTAATTTGACAAAAGTGATTTTATCAAGAAAGAACTTTCTTGTTGGCCATGCCCCTCAGCATCCTTAACCCTTTGCTCTGTGATTTCTCTGCAGGGTGCACTGAAATACCTCTCACTTGCTCATGGCTGTCTATTGATGGGGTAAGAAGGCATAAGGGTTCAACCTACATTTCAGCCTCTGTTTGTTTGTTATGTTGAATCCAGAGATCACAGGGGGAAAAAGACTGTTATACCTGGAGTCAGTACTGGAAGCAAGAGATAGAAAAAAGCTGCCAAATGTGTTGGTCTTGATACCTTCACAAAAATAATTCTTCTGGGGACAACATTGCTGCTCCATGGAAAAAAACTTACATGAAAGTAGGGATTAGATTCGGTTCACCCAAGTTTAGGTAGCTGCTCTGCAGATGCTGCCTGAGTTATCCGGGCTCCTGTAACAGTGGTCTTGGGGTGTAACTCACCTGCTAAAAATGGAATGTGGGGGGTTTTTAGGATAAGGTAAATTCCTTCCTGAATTATGAGCATACTAGATTTGGAAACACTACTTTCTACAAATTAAACCCAAGATCTGGTTTTTCCGCTAGAATGAAATGGAGCAATAAAACTATTCCAGCTAATACAGTGATATTTCAGTCAATATTGACATTAATTTTTTGAGACTTGAGCAACATTATTTCCATGCATAAGAACCTGAATAATGGGACTGCCCAGCCTTACTCCAGAGCCTTAGTCAGTGCAGTCAGCTAAGGATTTGAACAGAAGGTGCTGTGTAAGGATTACATGCCATAAACACACTTGTCAGTGCATGCTATAGATTTTTTTCTCGTTCGAGTAATTATCAGGCATAAACCTGCCCTGAAAATTACAGAGGTTCAGAGAAGCACCCCTAGTGCTCTACAGAATTAGTAGTTATTATGAGTAAAACTAATCAGATTAGAATAATTTAATTGAGATAAACTCTTATTTAGAGGGTCTGTGGGAAGACAGTGCCTTTCAGTTTCATCCACAAACCTAAAGCATGGTGCTAACAACACCAAGGTGGCAGGTTTGATCCCCATATGGGCCATTCACTTAAGAGTTAGACTTGATGTTCCTTCTGGGTCCCTTCCAACTCAGACTATGCTGTGATTCTTTAAGTTCATGGAGGGCTCACCACACCCAGACAAATCCAGAGTCTATGGAAGGTGAATATATTGGCTGAAGAGGGGTATGAAAACAGGGATGGGCAGTTAGTTCCCAACATTTGAACAGAGAGCCATCATAATGTCTGGAAAGGGCCTCTCTGGCACATGGCCCAAGACAGATTAGACCAAAACTTCTGCACAAACCCCACCTCTCTAGGATATGGGATTTCATAGATGCTTATTGTCCTGAGTGCCTACTTGAAGCCTTATGTGAGTAAAAATCAACCCATTAATATTTTCCATTACAGATAAAGAAACATCTGAACAACATAATGAAATCTAGCAATCAGAGGATTGGGGGAAAAAAAGAAAAAATAATCCTGGTAAGATGGTGCTGCTGTTAAATATAGTCTGTAGAGCTATGAAACATCTCCTTATATGCTGCAAGGAGCAAATAGTCCTAAATGACAGTTTGTAGGCCTTTTCACAGAAGAAATCCCACTCTTGTGGCTCTACAGGTTGTGTTACCAGCACCCAATCTGCTCTGCCCCAACAGTTAAGTCTTTCAGGGCAATTTCTTCATGTGTTCAGACACATTAGTGATGAGCCTGTGTATAAGAGTTGCCCTTTTCTTGGGAGGAGGAAGATAGCAGAGAAGATAAGGAATGTTAGCAGCTGCTGTGCTAAAAGCTTTAGAAAATCTGACTGGGAAACCATTTGGGCTGTAAGAGATGGTCATGCCTGAGCACTGCCTGACTGTCCTTGGGTGCTGCAGCAACCAGTTTGATACCCAGTATGTTGTGTCTGTGGAGCTCCCAAAACAGGGGAAACTAGAAGAGAATAGGTGGAGACAGAGAACATCCTGAAGAACATTTAGAGCAGCAAAGGCTTGTGCAGTCGAGAGAAGGTTATGGCAAAGGGAATTATAGAAACACAAACACATCTTTTAGCTTCTTCCTGCCAACTACTGATCCCTGCACTGGGATAGCTCCAGTTGGACTGAGCAGGCTCTATGGTCTTGCCCCACTCTGCTTTTGGCAAGAAAAACTATGCTTCAGGTCAAACAAAACAGGGAAGAGAAGAGCAGAAAAGGAAAACAAAGCCTGTTCTTGATGTTCAATGTAGGAAGAGAAGAAAAAGGTGAAGAAGAAGGAAATATCAAATGAAGAATCAAATCAGCTGGGGGAAAGAATCTTCAAAAAACCACTGGATATCTGGATTCTGCCAGAAAGGACCTCAGCAGCAGCTGCTTTATTTCTTATTTTGTTTCTGAAAGGGCTGAAGGAGCCTGCCAAGGATGCAGATGAAGATTCACAGTAACAACTTGAAGCTGAGGGAAGTCTGGCATTTTCCTATGAGTGACAGGTTAAAGTTATGACAGAATAGAGCTTTTATTTTCCTTGTATGTTCTGCATTTCAGTCTGACTTGATTGCCCCAGGCTAGTACTTTGCACATAGACACTGATAAATCTGAGCTCCAAATGCAATATTATGTACTGCTCAGACATGCAGCACAGATGCAACTGCTTAGCTGACTGTTACCTGTAAAACCTAATTAAAATCAATAAGGACTTGTAGCTGGAGGTCCATGTTTTATCATAGCATGAAAATGAGACAAAACTCCCAATAACAGTGCTTTGTTTTTCCATTTATCTTTGCAGATATCTTACGGTAGCCTGTGAATAACCCCCACTTCAGGGTATTTATGCTATACCTGACCAAAGTTTCTGTCAACCCTGTAGGAATACTGGCATAGTTAACATTTTCTTCAACTCTAAATCTACCATGGGACTAATCCTTTGCTCTTTAGTGACAAGAAGGAAAGGAGTTTTAGGCTAACATCACTGTTAAACTCTGCAATAAGCTTTCTAATGGAATGGCTCTGAGACCCAGCTTGATATTCATCCAGAAATTTTTAGCTTAAAAAATCAATTCTGTTTCTCCAGAAAAAGTCCTAACAATGCCTTTAAAGTGGCGTAAAGGAAGAAAGGCTAGAATCTGAAATAGGATCTGTTGACCTGCTTCTTCACAGCCAACCTTTCTGTCAGGCATTTCTCAAGTTGTGAAAGATCCAGGGTCCAAATCTATGGTTTGAGATCATGCATATTGTTGGTACTTCTGTATTTCTCTTTCTTTAAAATATCAAACTTTGGTCAAATACAGAATTCTTAGGATAACACTGATAGCTATCACACTAGTGTTCACTAGAGTAAAATTCCTGTTTTACCAGGAAAATGGCCCAAAACAAAAAAAACATCAAAAGTCAGTTTGAGTCTTTTTACCCAGTTCTCCATGTACAAGGCTTCTGAGCATCATGGAAGACTTTTAAAAGAGAGATAAGAGCAGTGGTGTCCTGCAATGTCCCTAAAGGTTTTCCATGTAGCTTTGTACATGATAAATCCCACAACAGCAACTGATTAGCTTTTTACTTTCTCAGCTGTAGGCAGCCTTCTCCATCATCAAGAAACAGCAATCAGCTTGCAGAGGCTCTGAGTCAATGTCCCTACAAAATCAGCTAGAGATTTCCTTGCCAATGAAGAGGATTTAACATAAACATAGCTCCAGTCCTGCTTCCAGTATTCAGTATTGGGTGTCATAAGCACATACTTCTTGGGGAAAAATGTGGAAATCTCCCTCTGCCCCTTTAGATATGGTAGGAAATCCACTCTATTTTGTAAGAACATCAGACTGCTGGATTTATGAATTCTGCAACAAATTAAAAGCAAAACAACCCAGTATTGCCTGTGTGCTATTAAAAGAACAGTTCAGTTCTCCTAATTTTTTCTTCAGCAATTCACTGCCTACTAATGGTGCACTTCTCAAGTGGCAATATAAAATAGAAATGAAAGTATCATCCCACTAATGATGTCATCAAAATTTTGATTTTGATTTCTTAATTTTAAACACAGAAGTTGTGACCAAGTATTCACTGATTCTTTTTGATTCTTTTGTGATGATATCTTTTTTATTTCTGCATTAGAGATGCAAAATTGTTAAGATCCATATTTTATACAATTTTGAGGTTGGGCTATTGGTTGCACCAGAAGTAAGTCCAGGGCTCTGTGTGACTTTTACGGCCAGAATGATTTGATATGGAAGCAAAGAGTCAAATGAGTTTCCAATCTCCCAGCTCTGTGTCCAGAATATTCAGTCACTGCTATGCACCCTGCATTTAGATAGTAAAACCACCAGATCTACAACAGTTAATACACTTGACATTTAGCACTGCTTTAAATTTTGAAAGGGGAAGGGAAAAAAGCCCCAAACCTCAAGCTTTTACCCTGAGCACAATTTTGGATATATTTGCAAAACTGTGGCAATGGAATCACTTTGCTGTTAAGGGTGTGCAATCATACTGACAGATTAAGATTGCTTTGGGCTTTGATTCATTATTCTGACAAGGATTTAGCCACATCAACAAATTAAAAATTATGTGAGTTGAAACACATTAACTTTTTTACCAATTACTGTGGTACCAAATCCTTGAGAGAATAGTGATTTCTGGGCAATGCCAGTTGTTTGTGTTTTCTTCCTTTTCCAGCTGTTTATTTTATCTTCCTCTGGTGGTTTTTGAGCTATAATACCATCCCTTTATTTATCAGAATTCTATGCCTGTTTTTGATATGTAGCGATACCCACAGGCTCCCCTAGCCTTGTCTCATGTTGCTGTGTTGTATGAATTATTCAGAAAGTTTAGCTTTTGAAGTGGTCAGTAATTACATAACATAACATCAAGATAAAAGAGAAAGAACATGAAGAGACATCACAGAACAGATTTTCTATCCTTCAAGTACAGCCTTATAGTGTATAAATTTTAGAGACAATACGTAATTAAACAAGTATCTTTAATGTACTCAGTAGCATTTTATATTTTCAGAGTTCAAGGTTACCCCTCTGCTGCCTAAGGAGCACTTAGCTTCTCATTTCCCTTATCCACATGCCTACCTTTTGAACTGTTCTTCTTGTGGTTAGTAAATCCTTAAAACACTGGATTACAAGAACTAAGAATGTAAGAAATGCCAATCATACGTGTTTAGGTCAATACCAGATCCGTCTATGACACGGCAGAAAGAGGTACTGTTTCAGGAGAAGACAAAAGCCTGGCCTCTCTCCATGGATTCCTTCAGCACTTAAAATGGTTCTGCTGGCATGTTAGGGTAGGGGTCTATCTTCATCTTCTTTATTTAGTATTTGTTTTGTATCTGTAGTCCATGAACTTGCATTCTTTTAATATTCTGGTATGGTTTGTCTCCAAAACCTCCTGTGGCAGCGAATCACAGAAATACTTTTTTTTTTATCTTTTTTAAGTCAATCTCCTGCTAGTTTCAGCAAGTACTCTCTGGTTCTAATGTTGCAGGATTTGGGGAGAAGCAGTTCTAAGTTTTCCTCTGCCTGTGTGATTTTTTTCAGAGTTCAGCACTATGCATGCTTTGTTTAGACTCTTTTTCTTAGGATACATTGACTTTGTCTACACCGACACTCATCTGTCACCTTCTTTACCACTTTTTGAACAACTGATGTAATCCCTTGCTACTGATGCAGCTTCTGGTTACCCAAAAGATGTTAATGCCATCCTCACATTTCAAGATACCACATTTCCCTTTTCAGTCATTGACAAAATAATTAATAAAACTGGTCTCAACACTTACCCGAAGTAGGAGCCGCTGCTGAGTCTTATCCAGCCTGAAAACCGCTAAGTCCTGCTCTGCTATTCTTGACCTTTAACCAACTTTAAATTCATAGAAGGACTTTCCTGACAAACTCATAACCTTGATAAAATTTTGCTGCAGAAACTTGTCAAAGGTCTTTTTAAACCCCACATTTCTCAGGTTCACTGGGTCTCCAGTTATACACTTGCTGAAACCATGGTAGAGCAGCAGCAGAATGGTGGGGCAAGATTCCCCATTCCAAGGGCATTTCTCACCCCATCCCAGCAGGCTGTGTACTACATAATCTTCTTTCCTTCCAACTTTTACAGCTTACTGGCAAGAGAAGTCCTCCCTGTAAATAAGACTCATGTTGGAAATCTTCACATAGCTTTTTGGTCTAATACTTCATGTATATTTATCTAAAATAAGTGTAGCTCCTCTAACTGGTCTGCTAGAAGAATACATTGAGTACAGGAACTTCCACAGCATCTTTCACAACAAAGAATTTATTGAACTTCTCTGCTCAAGCCTTATCACTTCTCAGTGCCCCTCTGACATCACAGTCAACAAGCAAGCCCACCAATTTTCTAGCTTTTTTCCTTTGTTTAAATAAAAAATTGATCTCAGATGAAGCATAATTTGCAAGGTGGTCTTCAGATTTATTTTAGCTTTTCCTGCTTACTTTTGACCTGCCATGACTTTTCATTCAGTTACATTTACCACTTTTAAATACCAGCCTTCTCCATGGGACAATACCCTTGTATTTCATTGAATCATAGAACTATAGAATAATTTAGGCTGGAAGGGACATATAAAGACCACTTAGTTGAACCCCCTGCAATGAACAGTAGCATCTTTGACTAGACAGGGTCGCTCAAAAGCCCATTCAGCCAGACCTTTAATGTTTCCAGGGATGAGAGCTCATCTGAAAACTTGAGGGTTCACTTGATCTCACTGTCTGTGCCGGTGATGAAGACACCACTCATCACTCATTTCCATCTGGTCACTGAGCCATTGCTTTCTTCTCACTGGATGCAACCATTCAGCCAATTCCTTATCCAGATTCAAGGTCCTGACTTTACTCTTGGCCTGACTGTATCCCAGAGGAATACAAACTCCACCTGTGTGTGATCACTGCAGTCCAGACTGCCTCCAGCTTTGTCACTGAATAGTTCATTTGTGCCGATTTTTTTTCCTATGAAGCTGTTCAGCGCTTTTATGAGATTGCTTTGTTTTCAAATGTGTAGCAGAGAATTTACCTGTGCTTCAAAAGTATTTTTGAGCAGGCATCAGATTGCTTGGAGGCTTATTGATTGGTAGATTTGTTTTTATTATTGTTTTTATTCTAACAGTCTTATTTTTATATAGTTCCACAGGTGTTGTATTTGACTTTCTTCCTCTCTTCTGTGGTGTATATAATCCTATTATGCTCACTCTTACAGACTGACTTTCCCTTTCTATGCCTTGGATTTGGTCCTTCAAAACCAAATTCAGAATGGCAACCGATCTTAAGTGCACAGAGACCAGTTGTTCTAGGAAGCAATGATTTATTGCATCCAAAAACTTTTATCATATTCATAAGAAATTGATCCAGTCTATATGCAGATCCTAGAGAACTCCTATTACAGTTTTCTCTTAATCTGGCAAAGTCAGTTGTTCCTATCAAGGGTAAGGACTCACTCATCTCATGCATTGAGAGCAGGTCAAGAACTCCACATATTTCTCACACTTTCACCAGTTTCCCCCAGTGAGTTCTTTCTGATTTTGAGTTTGAGAGTCTTCAAGCAGTTGCAAGATCACACAAAAAACCTAAAAATCAGATGAGTAACCTGATTTTCAACACTGGGGAAAGAGTTAAAAATAGCAAGTCCAGGACTCTCTGTTTTAAAAATTGTGCATGGTACACCCTTAGTAAATGATTTTCAGTGTCTTCCTTATTTCCAACAGCATGTAGCTGCATGCTAGACATTATAGCTACTCTGCTTCACAAAAGCACCTATTTGGGCAGCAAATCTTTAGAAACATCACCTTTGGAACTACTTCCCTTTTTATTGAACAAACATTTCGAACTGTTCACTTATTAGCTAGATCTGTGCAGTTACTTTAATCAGCATTCTCATTTTCAATTAAATAGTTTTTATGATCTATTGACAACATCACTTAGTCACAGATCACATTGAAATATAAGTTCTGGCACAATATTAAACAGGTGATCTGTTTTGCCTCATCAGCTGTATTGTAGACTACCAATCAGAGAAAATAACTCTTCATCTCTGACTGTCTCTGGAACACTTCAAAGGAGTTTTCATGTTACATTCATGCCCTTGGGGAAAATGTCATTATGAATGTAAGAATATTGTAGAGGATCAGTGACTTTCAGAAGGTCAGACAAACCTTTTTCTATTCATTTTGGAAAAATTAAAAATAAAAAGTGAAAGAATATTTCCATGTAATAAATCTTGGTGTGTTATGGAAAAAGGTTATGGTTTATCTGCTGAAGTTGGTTTAGTAATACACAGAACCTCATTCCTGAAGCCACCAAAATTCCCTTTTTTTCATCTGCAGCTATAGTATTAGCAAAACTCTCAATATTTATCATAGAATAGACTCACAGAATATGCATCACTGGAAGGGACTCAACAGGACAACTGAGTTCTCACCCTGTGCAGGATACCCCAAGAGTCACACCATGTGCCTGAGAGCTTTGTCTAAAAGCTTTTTGAACTCTGTCAGACTTGGTGCTGTCACCACTTCCCTGGGAATTCTGTTCCAGTGCACAGCCAGCCTCTGGGTGAAAAACTTTTTCCTGATACCCAACTTAAACCTTCCCGGACTCAGCTTCATGCTCAGGTCCAGTCACTGTTTGGTTGAGTGAAGAAATCAGTATCTGCCCATCTGCTTCCTTTCACAAGGGGTTGTATTCTGCAATGAGGTCTCTCTCTGTCTCCTCTTCTTGAGGACCAAACAGAACAAGTGATGCCAGCTGCTCCTCATATGGCTTCACCTTCAAACCCTTCACCATCTCAATAGCCCTCCTTTGGATGCTCTCAAAAAACTTAATGTCTTTTTCCTATTGTGAGGCCAAAAACTGTACACTAGATGTGAGGTGAGGCCACCCCAGTCCAGAGCAGAGCAGGACAATCCCCTCCCCTGACTGATGCTGTGCTTAATGCATCTCTAAAGTCTCCTTTGCTGTTTGCATCAGTTTATATAACACTTCCTTGAAAATATTAGGGTTGCTTTTCTGTCAAGATGGGAGATCTCTTCATCATGTTGCAGGATGGTTTCTCAGGACCCTATTAATTTTTGTTTTCTGGAAATTATGCTTCAGCATCAGCAACTTCATCTTGTCTGTGTTTACCAGGACAATGTCTATGTTAAGCTGATAATCAGAAACTTAGCTTCTTTAAAAGACAATTATTTTTTAAAACTACCCAGTAATAATAGATTCATTTGGATTGTGCCCACTTTTTCTTCTATAAGGTAGAATACCTTTCTCTACAAACCACAGAGAACTCAAGAAGTAGCTATGTGTGGGAAGATACAGTGGGAGGCAGGCAGTGAATGATGTCCATTTTATTCATCTCAAATTCCCATTCTTGGCTAGATTCATCTCACTATGCTTTTACTGCTTAACAGAGATGCTAGGATGCAGCTCCTCACATCTGTCTCAGATGCAGATGTCAATGACTGAGCTATCCAGCTCCTGTTGGATTTAACAGGAATATCATCAATGCAGTCAGTGGGTGAGATTTATCTGACCAAAGACAGACATCGACTCTTGAGATGAGAGGGATCATAACCTAGACTGCACTGGCAATTCCTGATGGCTGTTCATTCACTGTGAAGGGGAGTCCAGCCTGGCTTGCTGGACTGTGCACCTGCATTGCTCACAGCCATAATGCCTCAGATGAATTTTCCCCACACACACACTACATGTGCCATCCACCCAAATTACCAAACAGGGTTGAAAGCCATATCCAGGAAATGATTCATATGCAGGCAATTCACATTCACAGTTCCATTATGACAGATTCAGAGCAATGATTAAACCCTATCCCAAACCTCAGCTGAATCCAAAGGACACAAACATACCCTGTGTGACCCGAAAGATTGGGGGTTATGATAGACAAACAAGTTACTTAAGGCTCAAAGGTAGTTGTAAATTAGTTACTGGCAATATTTGTCCTGCTATGTGTTCATCCTCAGTGGCAATTCAGAGATAAATTCGGCAGATCCTGGGAGCACCCCACAGTAAACACAGGATAATCTAAGGAATTTTAGCCCCTACAGTAAAAAGGGCTCAGCTGCCTTGTGCTTTTTAACAAGGACCATGTGAAAAAGGCAAGTGGAGGACAGCAGCTGAGTGGCTGATATAATGGATGAGATTCATCTGATCAAATGTAAGCATCTTTTACCTGTGTTTAGGTATATGGTACTCAGCCACGGCTTGCTTGCTCAGTTCTTCTTATCCTAAAGTAGGTGTCAAGACTATGTGAGATGAGTTCTTCCCTAAATTTACATAGTCTTTCTCCTGGCTGTAAAAGGACTAGGTTACTTAGAGATGGAAATGCACACAGATAGATAGGATATGCCCCTTTTTGTTCTGCAGCAATTTACATACACCTAATGCTATCCCAAAGTGGTATGTGCACATGCCCATGACTTTTCATGAGCTGGGCCAGAGATTAATTTTTTTCTTCTGTTGACAAGAATCTTGCCCAGAGAAAGGTGATGGGGCACAGCTGCAATAATGTTTTTTCTATGAGCCTTTTTGTGGTGAACATCTTTTATTCCAAATCTTTTAGGAGAATAACATTTTTACATTAATTAGCACTTGTATTTGTGTATTTATGGAACCACTTCACAAATTTCACTTTTATTTATTAAAACATTTCATGCTGCCATCAACACTATCCCTAGAAACTTGGATTGTTTGCATTAAAAATAATAATAAACAAGCAGGAGTTTGTTTGAAAATCACAAGGTCTCTGAGCAATTTCATTGTTTGGAAAGAGGGTCACTGCTGAAAGCATTTTCATTGAGGCTGATTAGATAGAGCATGGGGGTTTTTGCTGCAAATATTTTTATTCCAGCAGCAATGATATTAACCATTTAAAGTCTGATGTACAATGTGGAGGCAGAATAAAAACGACCAAATCATTCATTTGGTGCCTCTTTAACCTGCTTGGCACTTTTCTATGAACTCTCACGTTTGGACAATGCTCTCAGGCACATGGTGTGATTCTTGGGGTGTCCTGCACAGGACCAGGAGTTGGACTCCATGATCCTGAGGGTCCCTTCCAACTCAGCTATTCTATGATCCTATGAGTCTGTGATCCTGTCCACTCTGCCCATGATAACACAAAACACCAGAAACAGTTTTTAGGTGGGAAAACTATACAGGTGCTGTAGGGCAACTTTTTAAAGTATGAGATTGTCTCCTGCATTCTCCATGCTATATGGATCTAGTTCCAGGGCTGAAAGAAGAGCCATGACAATTTAGTAACTAACATTCAGGCTGTATGTGTGACTAAACCTTTCTATCCTGCCTATTAACCTCTATTTGAGGCAGATCAAGTGAAGCCTGGCTCAACAGCAGCTGCCACCACCCACACACTCAGCAGCAAGCCTCTTATAGAGTGAAATTTATGGTTGTGCTGGAACACACCAATTTCAGTCATGTACTTAGTTTCCAGCCCATCACCATGGTTCTCCCTGAAGAATGTAAAGTGAAGCAGCTCTTGCAGACAGCCCTGACAGCTCCCATTGCTTTATTTTGGTAGTACAGATGGCTCTGGCTAACTTGAAAATCAGAGAGAAGAGGATAGGATATGCAGGCATACCCAGGCTAGCTTTAAACTTGTTCAGCTCAGCTTGGGCTGACCCCTTCAGTGTGTTCCCAGGTGATGACTTGTAGACTGTGCTGCCCCAGGCCTCCTCCTGCTGATGTCAGTTAGTGCAAGTGTATCTACATGTATTCTGGGCATACTTTGGATTACTTCATGTACAGGATTGCCTGTAGTTTGGCAGAGGCCTGAGCAAGTATGGGAATAAGTCACGGCATATTCACATGTGCAGACAGAAGCTGTGGCACCAGAGAGATGCTTTGGAAAGACAGAGAAGGAAGTGTGGTCACTAGTTTTGCACTTGGCAAACAGGGCACAGCTTTGTTCTGCAGATCATCCTGAGTCACTGTGCACTGTTGACCCTTGCCTTGGGTCCCCACCTGCACTGTGGTGTGTGGTGAAGGTGAGCTGACATATCTCACAGATGCCAAGGCCCCACAGTGACAAGTACAGGATGGGTGGCGGGCAGATTGTAGAATTGGGTAACTGGGTCTCCAAATGGTTGCAAGAACCTTCTCAAAACTCTGACATTTCCTGGTTCCCCTCCTGTGTAGCAGAAACCTCTGGAAAACCACAGTCTGATTGACAGGCCAAGTCACCACAGAGCACTGTTGTGAAATCATATGGAAGAAGGAAACGTCTGAACTCTTGGTTACAGTCATTCCTTGGCAGATGGTTAGAAAGGGTTAACATAAGCAGAGAGGGAAGGGTGGAGAGTCCTGTAGAGATGTGACTTTTTAGTAAAGAACCACTGGTGGTAGTATAAAAATTCTATCATCTGGAGCTGGAAAAATTGGCAGAGAGCACAGAAGCACTTCCTTTCTATCCACCATCCCCAGAATTCCTTGGAACTGGCAGGTTATACCTATGGTCAAGTATCTAGTGGGTGCAACAGAACTGTATTCTTAAATAATTATTTATTGCAGTATGCTCACTATGGCTGTACTGAACAGCTCATAAAATCTGGGAGAGAGATAGAAGGACAGCATGTCCACTGGCATCTGTGAGTGAGCAAGCTCCTCTGCTGCTTTAAACAGTTATTTAATTTAAACTTGTCTAATTTAATTCTTTTGCTCTCAAGCTGTCAGCTCCTGTCTCTGCAATGCCAAAAAGGCCAGCCTTCACTGCCCATTAATCCAATTTATGCTACAGCACCACTGCCTTCCTCCCAGGCTGCCCATCATCCAGAGAGGAGCTCCCTATAAAATCTGCAAAGCTTTAGTGCGTTCATCTTGTGAATGGCTCTGCAGCCAGGCTGCTTGTAAAGCAGCCCAGCCAGAGATAAGGACACCAGTTTGTTCTCTCTGCTGCTTCCCACATTGAACATGATGGTTTGTCTTTCCCACTGTACCTGTATTGTAAACCCAATACATTCATTCTTGATCTCTGTTTCTCTGCTGTAGTCAAACTAGTCACAATATAGAGTATGTACATCCTAGTGAGCAGATATGACAGCAAATTCCTGGGCTGGGGGGACTATTCTTCTGTTCTTTGACCAGTATCATAAGGTCTTGATCCCTCATAAGGACCTCCGGGCCTTCAGAGACATTACTGTCTATAATAATATCACAAATTATTTGACCTGTGGCTGTCACTTTCGACATAAGTGAGGGTGTTGCTCTCAGTGCCTGTGGTTTGCTACAGTTTTTCACTTGTCTTACAAGACCATGTCCTAGTACATTTAGAAGAACGAAAGACATTAAAGCAAACCATGGCTTTTTCTCCACTCACTCCCTGGTCTTTAACTCTTGAAGTACCAGAGAGATTAGCACAGTTAGTCTTACATTATCCTTAAATAGTCTTAAGTCAAGAGGAGAACTGGATGTTAAATGTCAGTTCACCACATGACTGGAGCACAGGTTGGCTATAAACACAACAGATTTCAATAGTTACCTCAAATATACAAAAGCATAGCCAAGAGCTTAATTTCATCTTAAAGTAACATTTCAAAAGACTCATCAGAGCAGTGGCTGGGTTTTCAATAGCAGCACTTAACCACATTTCAGTCATGCACTGCCAGTGTTCAGTGGAAATGCTCAGGTGCAATTTGTCTCACTGCTTTCAAGTAAGCAAAGTGAAGCCAATAATTCTATTAATGAAAGCTGGGGCTGTGTTTACCACACTGGCAGAAATACAGCCCTGTGTCTATATATTAGAATGGAAATCAATCAATGGAAAAACATGGAATAGAATGTGCTATTCTAAAAATAACAACAAGAAAGTGAGCCAATAATTATGTTTTACACCAAGGCAGCTATTTTGTTAACTGCAGTGTATATGCAAGGCATGAGTAAGCCTGCAGTTCTCTTGACAGAAAGACAGCAATCAAATCATGCAACGTGTTCTTCTGCTGTCATGTTCAATACATGAAAACATGCTGAACAGGCATCAGCAGAAAGCCTGAAGGACTTGGGAAGGATCATTGCACCACCAAGAGAAAGATTACAAGTTAGTTAGCCACTTATGCAAGAGATAATAGCATCTTTATTACTGGAGATGGGGAATAGCCAGAGAACTGAGAATCCAGACTAGGACACAAGGATTATCACAGTTTAAGGAACTTTCTTAGTGGAATTTTGATTTCAAACTCGGCATGCTTGGGACAATGGACTACAAACTTTGTTCACATTTATCTGTTCTTTATTTAGTCAAAATGTTTATTGGCTGAAGCAGTACCAATTTCAACAGTTCACTATTCTGTGCAAAAATACTCACCTTTTAATTTCTCTTATTGTTCAATTTAAAATATTATGGGCAAGGGAAGGGATGGGAAGGGAAGGGAAGGGAAAGGGAAAGGGAAAGGGAAAGGGAAAGGGAAAGGGAAATTGTGTGTGCATTTTTATAGCATACCATATGAAGATTCTGAGAAAACTGAAGAAATATTAGAGTTAATCATACTTTAATTATATCATTCAGTATTACCATCTGTTGTAAGAAAATGACCTGACAGCAAAGCAAGCAGAGCTGACAGGCCAGATTGCATATAGAAAATAAATCATCTGACAAATACAATCTGCTTTCATTCCTTTGTGCTAACTAATCTGTGTAACAGCTCTGCTGAGTTACTGGATCTTACAAAGATATTACTGGTTCCCAAAAAGCCCACATGGCTGCTAATGCAGTGAGAGAAAGGTTACGTTTTACCTAAGGGCAAACTAAATCCAGCTTTATTGACATGCACTGGTAGATGCTCTGGAGATCAGTGGGAAATTAAAGACACAGAACTATTAAAGGAACATCAACAAACCTTAAGTATCTGAAATACATTCCTTTTCCCTGTTGATTGCTGTTATGATTTTACAGTCATAAAGAGTAGACAAGATACTTGTAGCCAAAATAATTAATATTTTTTATATTAATAGAGAAACAGATTAGGGGAGAATGCAGTTAAATGCTAGGACTGTGGTAGAAGTTTAAAAGCACATGAAAAGCAAAGGTCACAACAATGACAGTGGCCATGGTTGAGGATTTCCCTACAGGTGCCAGACTTGTACGATCACAGACGGGCAATACAATGGGACCAGAGCTGATGGCAGCTGCATCCACAGTCTGAAGGTGACCAAATGAGCTTGTGCCTGAATTTCACTCACTAAGCTAAACCACTGGTCTGCTTGGTGTCAGACTCCAGATCATTTCACTTCTCCATTCTACAAGCTTAATTTAAGAACTAAGAGTGACTCTGATACCACCTTTCCCTCAGCCAGAGAGGAGCAGTACCAGCTGTGCTGGGACCAGGGCTGACAAGTGGTGGCTCTCCTGATGTGAGACAGGCATGTATGTGTTCACACCCTGGGCTGCCTCTGATGCTCTGGGCTGTGCTTCTCCACCCAGTTGGGCTTCGACGGATCTCATCAAGCACATTTCTCATTGTCTTGGACTCATTGTCAATGCATCATTTACTTTTAGCATCCACTTCCCACTGTTTGGGCTTTGAGTCCACACTGGAGCTATCAGCTGCTTCACCAGCAGCTTTTACCACCAGCCTCACTCTGCTGAGGCTACTTTGAGTGGTGCTATGCTCATCCAAGAGGACTGAGAGCTGTTGCTGAATGCAGCCTACTGTGATAATTCTTCTGGCCATCCCCCACACATATTACCATATTGGATTGCTGTTTTCCCTATATATTGGTCTTGCATTTTCTCTGCCTAAAATTAGTATGGTCCAATAATCCTATCCCGCTAAACAAAAATGAGTCAGGGAATGATCCTGATGTCAAGAGGTGTGGACCTGTTAATGTCTACATTATTTTGAACTAGGTGGGACATGGGATTTCTTTGTTCAAAACATCTGCAGTACTGTGAGGTCAATGATGAGGTCATCTTCATAAAAGTCACAGGGCACAAAGCACAGTATGTATTACAGTCGTCATGGACTCATTCAGGTTGGAAAAGGCATCCTAGTTCAAGTCCAGCTGTTAACCCAGCACCACCATGGTGCCTGCGAGGGCATAGCAGGCTGACTGAGGGTGCCAAGCCTGCTGCAACACCACCACAGTATTTGTGTAATGGAAGACCCCAAACCTGATCTTGATTAATAAAATTTTCTCTAGTCACTTAGGATACATCTCACCTGGTCCAGCTCAAAGCTATAAGAGCACTGATTGTGGTGCTGATGAGCCTCTCAGCTAAAAAAAAGGCAGAGATACAGAAAACTGTAGCTAGAATGAATCACAGTTTGCCCACTGCTAAAAACCAAATGCTGTAATACAGAAGAATTGTAATGAAACTAAGAAGTGGTGAAGGGTGGGGAACTGTCATATGTGATCATTTCGTCTCATGGATCAAGCAGTTATCTCTTTTCATTTATATTCCTCAAGATAAATCCAGTTTTATTTATTATGCAGCATTACAACAAAATGTTACCTTGTAAAAATTACAGATCCTTAAGGCAGCCTGTCTCCTCTCATAATCATCTAATGGAAGAAGAAAAGTACTTGTGTTCCTGGAAAATCCACCCTCAGAATATGTGCTATACTGATACGATTGTTTGTTGAAGTGTGGAATGCAAGTACTTCTTTCACATTTTCCCTCACTCAATAAACTGCTAAACATGTTTGCCATGGCTGGATTTTTTTGTATCACATGTTAAATGGCACTAATCCTTCTCTCATTATTTCTTAAATTAGGCTTTAGAATAATCACGCTGTAAGTTTTAAACTATTGCAGTGCTAGGTACTGACAGTAGTGTAAAGTAGAGCAATAATTAATTAATGGTCATCACTTTGACTACAATAATTAATATAATTATCTTGACCACAGCACTTTAATGACTACAGGTGACATGTTCTGCCTCTACCCCTCTGTTCCTCCAGGTCAACCATGTAATTGTCATCCAGGCTGACCCAGAGCTGGTGCCTGTGACAAGGCACAACCTGTTTCACCAGGACTTAATGCAGACATTAGAGAAAACAGATTCATTTGTGTTTCCATGTGCATCTGTTGCAAAATGATTAGAGGATCAGGGGCATGGATCATTGATAGAATTATGGGATCAATAAAAGAACTGTACAAGCAATAGGCCTGCAAGCAAAGGTTAGTGTGAGAAACTGTCTCCATGAGAAAATCCCTGTGTGAGAAACAGGCCTGGGAACAAGAAGGGAGTTTGAGGATGTGCAGCTGTGCAGATAAGACCCGGAGAAGGGAGGGTGAACTCTGAATTCTTTTAATCATAACATAACTAGTAGAAGCTTGCCAATGTAGTCTAATTATGTAGAAGCAGAAATGCGCTTTGATAGTTTTAAGCCACTTAAGAGTTAACAAGCTGGTATACTATATAAGTGCCTCTAGATTGCTAATAAAAGGAGCTTGCTTTTATCAACCATATTGGCTGTGCTGCAATTTCTCTCCCCGCCGCTGCCGAAGTCACCGAACTTTTCCAACATGCATCCATTACCTGATACCCTGCAGCTTGAAGATAAATCACTTCCTATCTTCTGTGGACAGTAGGGTCAGTCTCCATTGGGTATGCTGGCACCTTAGGCACCTACAGGTAGATACCTCAGTACAGGTGTCTTATCTGGATGCAATTTCCACCCTAAGAACTTTCCTGCTTCAAAGCAGACAGAGCAAAGATCAGGGTATAAATAATTCTCAGATGTTTTACAGTGCAATCTGAGATAAGTGGGCTTGGCTTTTCCCATGGGCCAGAAAAGTCCAGGCCCCTCATGCCAGAAGAGAGATCACATCTAAAGGTCTACAACACAGACAGAGTCTGCAAGGTCACAGAGAGAGACATCCCACTCCTTAGCTTGGCCACCTGCCTGGTTTCTGTTTTCCCCTCCGGATTGTGTAGGTGGCTTCTCCCTCCAGCGGTTGTGAACGACCCTTCCCTTGGGCACAAAGACTGGGGCATCTCACTTCTATCCTCAAGACATTTGTGTTCTGTAATGCATTTTTCTGTCCCTGGGCCAGCTCACAAAAGGGAACAAAAGCATTTTTTGTGGGACATGTCAGAGTATCTAGGTATTTTAAAAACTATAATCCAAAATGTCACCTCCTGAAGCCCTTTGCCTCAATTTCTCCATTTCCCCATAGGACCATTCAATAGAAAAGGATTCTTCAATATATGATTAAGCTTGTCTCTTCCATATTCCACAGCTTCTCTCGTTGACAGAGATTCACAAATTTTGAGTGACTTATTGGAAGTTACTCTCCAGATAATTCTTTTTGTATATATTCATAACTTCCATGTATATGATGCTGACCCCCTGATCAGGGAATATTAAAAGTACCTTTAGATGATTTTTCCATAAAGATACAGTTTTGCTACAAGGGCAGCAGCAATCAGTTGCACATAAAACTGAAATCTAGGAAAATAACCCAATATTCATATAGGAATGGTTCACAGCAAAGTGCAAATATGGTCTTATTCATTTCATCTCATACTCTGGCTCAATGTAGGTAAAGACAGACAGCTTCTGCTCTCTTAGAACTCTGATTAAAACTTTGCAATAAACGCAAAAGAAGCATCTCCTTCAGAGAAATTTTTATCTGTTAGAAATACCTGATGACACCATAAGAATATCCAGCAGCTCACAACACCCTGGTGTCTGATAGAGAGCTGATACCTGTCATCTAATTTTAAAGGGCCCATAAGCATCATAAAATGGCATTGGTAGTGCAAATTTTTTTCAAAATGTCCTCTCTGTTCTCCATGGAACCTTAAGAAAATTGTGAGGAAAAAAGGATCTTCACAATTAGCACTTTACTTTCTGTATGTCCCTTGGAAAGCCTTGGGTGAATATTGTTAGGATTTCATGCAACAAGCTGCAGAAGGCAGAAATTCAGTAAACAGGAGGCAGAGGGAGTCCGTCCTCACTACTCTCAACAAGTCTAGATAGATAAATTTTCTCTGTGTTATTTGAAAGAGCAATGCAGCCACCTCTGATACTACTGCAATAGTTTCATTTAGAGCATCCTAAACTCTTAGATATGTTACATAAGTCTGAATTTAGAAAAGCTTCTGCTATTACCCTACTTTATGTTTTCAGGGTAGAACAGTTAGGTCTTTGAAATTTTTTAGAAGAACTTCTCCAACATAAGTTAGAGAATACCTGAGGCTCTGTTAACCTTGCCCCATACCACCAGGTCAATGAATAATTCAAGAAGTCCAGCTTTTGAAGAAAGCTCTAATTAGACAGTTTAACTTCCATCTAAAAGGAGTCCAGAAGAAAAACGGGACTCTTTTCTTCTGCTTGGCTTGAAAAATTGGGAAGATGGTATTGTATGAGGTGAAAATAGAACCAAAGGTGGAGTGCAACCATCAGTGACCTAATACAATATGAGCCTGGGTTTGATTTTTGTTTTTTTCCTCAGTGTCCTTTTGTGTATTTTGTGGAATGCTCTAAGGTATGGCTTTGACATAGAACTGAAATTGAGAAGTGGCAGATTTCCTTCTAGTATTTGTGTAAGAGTGCACATTATGAGAAAATGCACAGGAGAAACAGGTTCCCATACTCACCTGAACCCTGAGATTATCTTGCAGCCACTTGTCAGCCCAAGATTCCCACTCTAATCCACTGCTAGCATGCTATATTGCTCCCTGAAAGAAAACAAGCGTGGTTATGAGGATGATGCTCTTTATGAAGCACTGTACTTTATGTCTCCAAAATCAAAGGGCTACCCAGAACTGGAGCTGAAACCAATCTTTTCAAACTGGGCTTTTTTTTTCCTTTTATTTTGTGCCAGGCCAAAATCCCCCATCCTAATAAAAATCCTTTTAAACCTTGGAGGTGGAATATTAATTTTGTGCCTTGGATTTATCACTAAATTTTATGTTCTAAAAAGCATGTAGTTTTATGCTAGCATTCAGCACTGTTTGCTCTCCAGAAATATTAGCTATTTCAGGGTTCTGCTGCTGGACGGTACCTCTTATTTATAGATCATGCCAGCATGCAGATTTTTATTCATTAGAAACTCTGCACTGCAGTAGAAACAAGGCCATCTATATGTAAGATGTAGGTCTAGGTAGATAAAATTATTATACAGCATTTCAGTAACAACAGGGTAAATTCAATTAGCCCTAATAGTCTCTCTGCTATTAAGATGTAGATGACACTGCATCATGGAATCTAAACTGCTCATTCATCTTTGCAGCAAAGCAAACGGAAATTTGCCACTTGCTCCGCTTCCATATCCCAGGTGCTTTTGCTTCCCTGATGAACTCTGCCTAATTCCTGGATCCCAATTGCTGGGACACAGTTGAAACTTACTAATGACCCTCTTTGGGAGGAAGGGTGGGTACTTTGTTCCCAAGGGACATTTCAAGCCAGACCATGGAAGACACACATCCATTACTGCAGTCTGGCAGGAAAGTCTGTAAAGGGCTCAGTGCCCCCCAACACCCACACCTCTGACACAGGGCCTCTTTTGGTCAGCCCTGAATTAAGGACACAGGGTCTTCCTACAGCATAGGAATGCAGGGACCTGACATGGAGACTGGCAAGGATACAGGTAAGGAGAGACCTCAACCAGATAATGGAAATGATAAGAAGAGGGACACCCCTCTAAGGTACTTATTCCCCCTTCCCAATATCCTGCTTCGTGGATCTTCTCCAATGGATGCTGAAGATCATGTATTTCCCATCTCCCAAATTATATACTGAGGAGGGTATATTGGTATCCTCTCTTTGACTCTTAGCACCCTGGTTTACAATAAAATGAAGACATTTTGCAGTTGCTGGTGTTAGCTGTGTATTTTGAGCAGCAAAGATATTTTTATGTTCCTTGATGGAAACAAATCACCTCTTATTTCTTTAACATAACTATTTTTTTTATGGCTAAGTTAAAGACTGAATTATTTGCAAATTACCACTACTACTATATCATTAGTTCTTCACTACTGTTTAATCATTAGAGTTTCTCAGTGATGTAAGAATTACAGATTTTTGTTTTAGCTATTAAAAAACAAGCAGGTGATAACTTTAAGTAGCTTTATATGCACAGAGCTGAGTAAATATCCATAAAAAAGTAAAACAATCCAATGAATGCTTAGCAGAAGAGACAACCAAAATCCTATTCAAATTTCACAGAAAACTTCACATAAAACATTTTTATTTCAAAATGTACAATGACTATAATTTTCCAGAAATAAATTAAATTCTATGTCTTAAATTAACTCGCTTCCAACAGGATGAAATTGTAATAAAACTAAAAGGTTTAAATTTGTCCTTTGTCGAAAATAATACAGAAAAAATTTGAGATTTCCCATGCAAACACCTCCATTTTTCTTAAAGATATTTTTCTTTACTTCTTCTCCAATAAAAGTATCAGGTGGCTATGCATTTGCACCAGATTTTATGCAACTTCAGCACCATAACTGAGGCAGAACTGGAGGGCTGGAAACCCACTGTTTTGGAGAGATGAACTTTAAATCGTCATGCAGTCTGCATGCTGTATATATACCACTTAAAAAACATCATGAAGTATTGCTTTGTGTTGCTTGCATAGATACTCTTTCTAGAAATAGAAAGCCTTAAAGATTATAACCCTTGTGATCTTTCCTTTTTTCTCTGTGTGTGAAATGCCGTGACGGCTGAGCTGCCACCCAGCTGGGTACCATTTTCATGTCATACAGCTGAGGACATGGCAGTGTGACAGAGTTAGGGCATATGGAAGTGTGTTGAGAATGCAAAGCCCTGGTAGGATAAAACTAGAAAACTGTACAGCAGAGAGGAAGCCAAACTTAGTTCCATCTTGCCCCGACTGTCTTTTGGGATTCCTGCTGGCATGGGCTATTCCCCAAACTGCACAGGTACTGTCTGGAACCACCAGCTGTTACAAGTCAAAGTCATGGTGTGAGGGTATTGGTTATTCAGCCAACTGGGATTTGCAGAGTCTGTGCTCAAATTGGCACTCCAACCCTGTTTTCTTAACTAATATTGAGTGCTTCCAGGATTTGAGCGAGCAGTGCAGGTGTGGGGATCCAACTGGACAAGAGAAACTCTGCTGTGCATTTCATCAAAATGGAATCCAAACATTATACAGATTCCAGGACAGGGAATCTCCCTGTATTCAGGAAGAAGGCTTAATCACGTTGCTAACTGTAGCCACGTGCTCAAAGCCCTGCTGAAATCCCTGGCACCAAAGCACGTGCTGTAAGCCCTTTCCCTGAGTCAAGGCTTCCATGGCTGCCGGGTGATTCGTGAGCCACATTTGCACCGCCTGTTCACAGAGGCCAAAATGGGGCAGAGGAACTGCAATCAGATCTGTGTCAAAATAGTCACATCCATCAACCACCATCTTCAGGGGAGATGTTATAAGCTGTTTTCCACTATTTCTGGATCTTAATATGGGACTTGGTACATGTGTAAAGCAGTGGGAAAACAATGGGCTTTTTAAAAATTTTTTTCCAGGGCACTATTTCCTCACAAAGATCATTAAGAAATTATCTGCTATGCATCTGTACTAGTTTGAAAACAAACTAGTGGAAGGCACTAAGTCAGAATAACAATTTAATGGGGAAATAAAGGCAGAAAATACTGGGTTAAACTGACAGAGTCAGGATACAACCTAACACCCTGTTAGTCAGGGTGGTGGTGGCAGTCCAATAAAATTGTGGCTGCAGTCATCCTGAAGTGATGGATGTGGTTCTGTCGAAGCAGTGATCCTGTAGAAAGGGGCTTCTCTTCCTCAGAAGGTCCAGTGGTGGCTATGTAGCTCCTGTCCTCTGGGAATCCAGTGGAAAAGCTGTCCCTGGTGTTCAGAATCTCAGATTATATCCAGGATGGAATGCTTGGTTCCTCCCTCTGGGTGGAGCATCTCACAATGAGATGATGAGTCATGAGGCCAGGCATTGATTAGGCTCATTAACAGAAGATAGTCTGGAGGGGGTTATCTCTGAGTCATTCGGCAGGACAATGATGGGCCATGAACAGAAAGATAGTCTGGGGGGAGGAGGCAAGGAAACACTGCCCACCCTGATTTCAACAGCTCATGAGGATGGTAATAGAATACACTGCAACCCAGGACAGCATCCAAAAGCTTCCTCCTACTCTTTTATTGCCTGTTTTTTAGGTAATGTTACATATCATGCTATCAGTGTTAAAAAATATTTTAAATTTTTTCCTCTATCATGCAGGGAGCAGCATGAAAAAATTCTCTCTGGATTCATACAGCAACACAGTGGTCTACTAGTCTGCATTTTGTTGTTCAAACAAGATCAGGTCCATTATCAGACAGTGTATAAACACATTAAAAAACAATCCCATACCTAACAGGCTTTTAGTTTAAATAGAGCAAGCAGTCAGGCAAAGGATGCTTTTCTGTCTCATAGCTGTTCTACTGACAAGGAACTGAGACACAGAGAAATGGTAAGACCAAGAAAAGTCACACAGGAATTTTATCAGACACCCAGGGATCAAACTCAGGTTCCCAGAATATCAGCTCCATGTCTTAATGTCAAATAAGGCATCTGTATGACGAGTGCATTCAAAATGCTTCAAGTCGAGAGATGTGCCAAAAACAAACACATTCTGCCAACAGTGTAAACTAATTGTATTTTAATAATTACTTCAGTTTCAGTCATTTGAACTGTTATTAACAGTTCAAACAGGGAATGTGTGGGCTGTATTTTCAAATTAGGTTATTTAATCTTGTATTATTTCTTTTGACATTGGACAGAAGTGACTTTATTTTGCCTTATTACTCCTGGTGTGTGATTAACAGCCAGGTGCTGGCCTGTGAAGCATCACAGCAATTGAAATACAGTTGAATTTCCAAGGCAGAGAATGGTGACTGGCAGAAATACTTGATAAAATTATCTTGAGCTAATAAATACAACAAATGAACTTCAACCTTGTTAACTGCATCCAGATAGGAATTGCTCAGAAACAGACTGTGCTCTTTGAACGAAATGAGGCAGCACTTGATGCTTCTCCATCTGTGTGAACCTGGAAGCTTCCTCAGCCCAGTAGAGTCCTGGATTCCTTTGGGCAATCTGTATTATTTGACCTGTTTTCAGGACTTTTACCAGGCAAACTTTTTTTGCCTCTGCTGTATTGCTTTTATCAGATGCAACATTTCAGGTTCAAAACTGGCTCATTAAGTCGCTGCTGACTTTCCATGTTTGAGGTGTGGTGATTTGTTCACATAAACAAAAGCAAACGGTAGGATGGTTCACAATGAATGAAAGGGGCTGAGTAAATTCCTGTGCAACACCAAAGCTGAAATGCTGTTAAAAAGAAACAGTCATAGTTCATGCAGAAGGAATGAAGTAAGAGCAACACAAAGGCTTGCCAGTCTGCAAAGAGGAGATCCAAAAGTCAAAGTCATGGATGTCTCATCACTGGAAGGTTTCAAGGCCAGGCCGGATGGGGCTTTGAGCAACCTGGTCTAGTGGAAGGTAGCCCAATCCATGGCAGGGGGCTTGGAGCTAGAGGATGTTTAAGGTCTCTCTAAACCCTAAAACACTTTATGATTCTATGAAAACATGCCAGGAGCGGGGGAAACAGTAAAATAGGCCGAGCTTGTTGGTCAGCAGATCCTTTAATTTGTGCTTAGACAAATTAAAGGATCAGAGAGGGAGGGAGACCAAGGGGTTGTGCTACAGCTGCATTTGCACCAGGCAGCCAGGCCTCCTGGAAGGATGCTCATGTGCAGCCTAAATCATCTTTCAGATTTTTTCCGTTTGAAGTTACAACATTATTTTATTTCCTTCAGTAAAATTAATTTTAAAAGAACAGAAAAACAAATAATATAAAACAACAAAAAAGAAGCCCAGTCTGGCCTGACAGCTTGGTTACCTAGGACTAGTACAAACACCACCAGCCAAAGCACAACTTGGCAAACTCTCTCCTAATCTCCAGCTGATTTTGCTTTCCTATACATGCAGCAGCTTTTTCTCCTGTGTTTTAGCAGTGGTATCTTCAAATGTTTGACACTTCACTGTTACTTTTCCCCCTTCCTGTCAGAGGCAACACCCTGGTTTCTCTCTTCCTAACATATGCAGGGTTCTAGCATAGGCACAATTTTTGGTTCAAGGTGAAATAGACTTGAGGCTGTCAGAAAAGTCCTGCAGGCACAAGAGGTAGTGCCAGAGCCCTCCCATTCTGCCTCTGGATCCAGACCAGGAGAATTTCACCTTTGCAATAACTTCTCACAAGTTTTCCTACACCTTATATGTTCAGCCTGGTTATTTCTCACCCTCAGCATCTTCCAGAGACCAGTTTTGAAAGCCTGCAATGTGGTTTTTTTGCAAGGACAAGCCACCACCACATTCCTTCAGCCTTCAAAGCCTGAAGTGCAGGAACAAAGAACCTTCATCACTGTCAGCTTTTTTCACACTGCATGTGGGAATAGACGTATTCTAAAAGACCCCCGTGAATGTGCTCTGTTGGACACTACTACATTTGCAGAGAACACCAGTGTATCTGTCCTGACTGTTTTGGCTCCAAAGATGAAGCTGTTGTTGAGGACAGCAGATTTTGGAGGCAATGGAAGGAACTAGGAGCCACCTTCACACAACCTAGCAGAGGTGCCTTGCTGATGTATCGCAGTTTCTTTCTTTCATGAGAGTAGGAACCACAGCCTGGCAGCTCTAAGGGGCAAGAGTGTGAATCTCATCAGTCTTTTGAGCTCAGAGGGGATTGTATACACAATTCAACTCTCCACAACCACAGCTCCACCCTCTATACAGACTCACATCACCACAACACATCAAAGATCTGTATGAGCACAATATAGTGTGACAGACTTATGGCCAGGCTCAGTCAAAAAGGGTTTTCAGAGGGTTGTGATCTCTTGCCAGTTTCTGTGTGCTCCCACTGAAGTGTGTCCCTGTGGTGGTGGAAGGTTCTTGCCCCAGGACAATTAAACAGAGTGGAGTATGTAATTTGTTAAGCTACATCTGAACTGTGAAATCTGTGGTACTTAAAAGTTTTCCAGTGTCCTTGTGAAAGCCATTTGTAATCACAATATAATTCTAGAGGTCCTGCCAATAACCCAGGCAGATTTTGGTGCACCAGTCAGGGGTTCTTATTCCTAGATCCCTTACACCATCAGTTCCAGCTGTGCTGTGTCTTATTAAAAGGTTTTTCCCCTTGCACTGGAATTTCTGCTGATTTTGCCATATTAATGGTCACAGCTGGGATAATAAGATCTTAGTTTATCTCAAGGGCAGCCATACTGAAATCATTCAAGCCAAAATGGCATTGTCTCAGCTCAGATTAACACTTGATTCCAAGTGGTTTGGTGATTCTATCAAAATACAGCCTGCATGCCTTTCTACCTGCAGATTTCGGGCAGCACATGGGTGGGGCTATGTCCTACTGGCTTTTGAACATTCTGAATTCCCCTTTTTTAGCCATGCATTTCATGCAGGTCAGCAATATGAGGTACTTAAAATGACTCCCAAGAATTTGGCCTAGAGGGCATATCTGTGAGGCTTTGTACAGTGCAACGCACAGTTCATACACTAGATGTGATAACAGCAGTGCGGTGCAGTGATCCAACCAAGCTCATCAGCTGGGCGAATTAACTCAGGCCTAGCTTTACACCAAGGTCACTTCCAGTTTGTCCACTGCTAATTAACAGCACAGACCAGCTCTGCCCTGCAGAAACACATCCTCACTTCCAAGAGGATGGATGCTTGAGAAGATTCACAGCTTATCTGAATCCCCTGGAGTCAACAGAGCTCATGTCCAAGTGGGTCCCAGTCATCCCTTTCCACACGAGTACTTACACTCTTTTGGGGGGACCCAGCTTGATGAGTGAGTTCATGGTATTGAAGTTGATCTTTCTGCACTCCAGGATTGGCATGTACTTTCCCCTTCTGAAAGCATTCTGAAAATCCAGGGCTGAGTTATATTATGGTGTGGGGAACATATCCAAGGCTCATCACTGGTGGTAATAGCAGTCCCTCTGGTCCCATGTACTGCAATTCAATAACCCATTTTTAACAGTTGGTGGTGGTGATCTAGCCCATCTGATTCTTCACTTCTGAATGCAGCTAATTAGTTATGATAATTAGCAGAATTACAACCCTCCATTCCCCACTTGGGAGTACAATAGCCACAATCTTATAACCACCTACTTTACTTTCCATCTTGACTTTCTGAGAAACAGCGTCCAACACCTTGATTAGAATTTGAGTCTAATGTGTATAAAAGCAGAATAAAACAGTAATTCGGCAAGGCAGATTGTTAACACCATTTCAGTCCTTTCTCCTTTTTACAGATACAGTGCTCTGTACCAAGCACAGGGCCCACACAGACCCCAATCCTGCAGGCTGTGTGGCAGCATTTGCAGGGTCTGGTTCTAAGACAACCACTTCCAGTGAAAATCAAGTTCTGAATCCCTGCCAACACTGAGCCAGAATCAGCTCCTCTCAGAGGCAAGAAAGGACAGCAAATCTTTAAACTTGCTTTTGATGTTTCTTGCTTAGCAGACACACACTGCCAAGGTGTGTCCTATAAGATTAAGGTTTTAATGTCACTCCTCACATTTATTAAATATGGGTTTTGACAGTACCAGCCCTCTCATAGGCCTCTCCATATGGCAGCTTTCATATCACATACAGTGGTGGGCCCCTTTTCCAGGAAACCCCACTTCCAGCGCTGTTTTCTTCTTTAAATTTCCCTCCCTACCAAGGCAGACACAATGCTTTACCACAAAAACCTTTTCACATAATTATACACAAGGAGAACCTACTCAGAACAACAAACACCTTGCATCAGCTGGGGACTGTTTTTATCAGTGCCAAGGATATTCTTCAGATATCAAAGCCCAGTCTTCCAAATCTGTCATGTGTGTAGGAGGTGAGTGAACTTTCCAGCTCCCTAACTTTACATCCCACTGATGTCTCATAAAACTTGAAAAATTATGTTTAACAACAATGTATTCTTTGTGTCCAAAATTTCCTGAATTCTTTCCCTCTCCAAGGACATGTGAATGATAAGCAATATTTTTTGAGCCTCTCTAGTTTATTTTTTCCTGCCTCTTTGTCTCTTGCTTGATGGCAGAATGTCTATCTCTACTGGGACACAGTTGCTCCCCACTACAATCAATTCTAATATCATTGAGTATTATTATAAATTGAGATGGAAACTGGGGAATAGGAGAAAATAAGCATGCACAAAATAGGAAAAGGCAAGTTCTGCAACTCCTAAGTCCCAGCAAACTCCTGTGAACTTACACATAAGAGGAAGGCCTAAGAACTCAAGTCCTGGTTATGCTTTCAAAGCCTTGTAGAGAAAGTGTACATTTTCTTCCTCTAAAACGACAGTCAGCCTTCTCTGCTCTGTGACCTCTTTAGTGGAGGAGTTAAGGATCTCTCCAAACTGCAATGTGTAACATCCAAGTGTGGAAGGTCCCAGGAAGCTGAGGAATACGCCAAACCCACAGAAATTATCAGGAAAGTTTAATACAGGTTTTGCTGGGAGTTCCTGACTGCAGTCTTACCTGCAACAGGCTCCTAATGGGTGTCTTTCGGGACAGACATCACATAGGTCAGTATAGATGCTCATGTGAACTTGAATGAAAGATCAAAGTGAGGTGAGAGTACCCACTACCAGCACTAAGGCACGTGAAGACCTTCATGCTGACATCTGGTGTCAGAGATCCTGGGGGGGGAGTGGGAAATGAGACTGATTAAGGACAATGGGATTTGGTCATTGTCTCCAAGTGGTTCAGATTTCCTCAAACTGAGAAGGTAGAGCTGTAATTTAAGTTCAGCAATACAGTGCGTGTTCCTAGAAATGCCTGCCAAGCCACAGACACTCAGCAGGCTTGCAGGATTCAAATAAAAATAGCTATTCCCCAGTTCTCTGAAACAGAACCACCATAAATGGTAACAAATGACACTGCCCATGAAGCTGCAAAATGTGTTATGCTATTTAACATCGACTGCTCCACATAATTAAGGGAGCACAATTACTTAAACATGCTTGTGATGTAAACAACCATGCAAACTGCATTTCTAACTACTATGACTGTACCCACAGGGTAATTAGAAGTAGCAATTTATTACTCAGTGTAATAATTAGAAGTAATTACCTACAAGAAGCAATTAGAAATAGTAATTCATTTCTTAATGCAATGAGCTTCTTTTGCAGCATGTGTGTGTGTACATGTATGTTCACGTGGATAATTATCATAGAATTATAGAATATTTTGAGTTGGAAAGAACTTTTAAAGGTCATCTAGTCCAACTTCTCTGCAATGAGCAAGGACATCTTCAACTATCTTAGTCTGCTGATCTAGGCCAACCTGACCTTGAATGTTTCCAGGGATGGCACACCTACCCCATCCCTGGGCAACCATTTTCAGTGTTTCACCCTGCTCTACACTTAGTGCGTTGCTTAAAAAAAATGCTTTTATTCAGGGCTTCTGATTCTGTCTTGTATGGAAATTACCTAATGTAAGATTGATTATAACCCCACACTAAGTATCTCCAGACATCATTTGTCAAGAAGCAAATATCCTCCAGGCTTTTTCTAAGGTCAAATAGTGGATGGACAGCCTCAATGAAAAAATCTGTAACAATAACCAGATGCAAGACTATTTTCATCTTTTCATTTGCTCACAGCTCCTCATGGAATAGCAGGTACAGGTGAAGCACTGGAATAGAACCTAGAGTTCACTAACAGTGACACATAATGATATTAGAGAAATCATAGATTATCTGTACCCTGGTATTGTGGTAAGTACTATTATGTACTTATTAGAATTTTAGAATGTTCCCTGGCCTAAATTAATAGGTAACAGGAAAATAAGAAAGCTGCCCAGGCAGTCTAGTGAAAATGTGTTTTGCACTTTGTAGACATTCAAAGGCTGAGCAAGCTGAGGGTGTTTAGCCTGGTGAAAAGGAGAGTCAGAGGGGACCATATTGCTCTCTACAACTCCCGGAAAGGAGATTGTAGCCAGGTGAGGGTTGGTCTCTTCTGCCAAGTAACAGGCAATAGCACAAGAGAAAATGGACTCAAGCTGTGCTGGGAAAGGTTAATCCTAATTAAGATTAGGAAAAATTTCTTCATGGAAAGGGTTGTAAAGCAGTGGAACAGGCTGCCCAAGGAAGTGGTGGGGTAATATCCCTGGAGATATTTAAGTGATGTGTAGATATGGCACTTGGGGTCATGGTTCTGTGGTGGACTTGTCAGCGCTGGAGTAATGGTTAGACTCAATGATCTTTGAGGTCTTTTCCAACCTCAGGGATTCTATGATTCTATGATAAGCTCTTTACATCAAGCACCCCGCTTCCTACCTCCAGGAGGTTGCAAACCTTAGGGGAATACAGCAAGGAGAACAAGTCAGGTTTGCCTCAGGAAATACAAACAACCTATGGTTGTTTATAGGGAAGCCAGATGATAGACAAACATCATGTCAAAAGCAGAACCCACTGGGCCAGTCACAATAAAAGGAACAGTGAGACTAGAAATGAACACTGATGTTTGTCATGTCTATTACTATTTTAGTATACTGTCTCCCTGAAAATCTTTCGGTCTCAATAAGTGACAGTTCAAAAAAAAGTTCTCTCTGTTGTCCAGGGTGGTCTGGGTTAAAAATATGCTTTCAAAACCTCTCCTCTCTCTCCTCCTTCTTTTGGTGTAGGAATGCTAGCTGCAATGGGCCTGGCCTGGAAATGCTGCAGGAATCTGCAGTCATGGGCAGGCAGTGGACGCTTCCTAGGATCTCTATAGTCTATTTACAAATTACACAACTGCCACCTAATCCAAAACCCTCCCATTCTTCACCTAGGTGCTGGTGAATATTTACACTTTGTCAAAGATTCATCAGTTATCTTTTTCTTGAACAAGTTAACCCACAATCCAAACGTTACCAGAAGTGTCCAAAGTCTCAGCTATTGTCTTGTCTGTTGTTCCAGCTCCATTTTTCACCCAACAAATTTTCTCTTCTCAGCTTTCAAACACACTTTCTAAAGCAGATTACATACAGAATCATACAAAATCAAGTAGGTTGGAAATTACCTGTGAGATCATCAAGTCCAATATGTGACTTAACACCACCTTGTCAACTAGACCACGTCAGTGAGTGCCACATCCAGCCTTTCCTTACACACCTCTGGGGACAGTGGCTCCACCACCTCCCGGGGCAGCCTGTTCCAATGCCTAATCACCCTTTCTGTAAAGAAATTCTTCCTAATGCCCAACCTATACCTTCCCTGGTGCAGTTTTAGACTATGTGCTGTCATCCTGTCGCTGGTTTCCTGGGAGAACAGGTTGACTCCCACCTGCCTAAAACCTCTTTTCAGGGAGTTGTAGAGAGAGAGAAGGTCTCCCCCAAGCCCATTTTCTTCAGGCTAAACAGCCCCAGCTCCTTCAGCCACTCCTCATCAGACTTGTGCTTCAGACCCTACACCAGCTCCATTGGCCTTCTTTGGACTCATTCTAGCACCTCAATGTCCTCCCTGAACGGAGGCACTTGAGGTGTGGCCTCACTTGTGCCAAGTGCAAGGGAAGAATCACTTCCCTGATCCCACTGGCCACACTTTCTGATATAAGCCAGGATGCCATTCTTCGTCACCTGGGCACACACTGGCCCAAGTTCAGCTGTCTGTCAATCAGCACTCCCAGGTGCTTCTCCCCCTTCATTTCTTACTGGCCAGAATTGGGTGACATTATTGACAATAAGGCTGGAAAAAGAAAAAAAACATTCCATTGACCCTAATTTTCCACAGAAAATGCACCCAAGGCAGGTGATTATAACTTTTCCCTAGAGCCCCACAGCTTTGAAACCATGCAAAAGCTATAAACGTTCAAAGGTATAAATCTGGAAGGTGCCACAAAAATGGTGAGGAAGAGTTTAACTGCAGGATTGTAGCTGCTTGGGCTATCAATAGCTTTAAGGTAAAGGGATCCTGAGAGGAGAACTCACTGTCATTCTTCTGTTAAAATCACTCTCCTCATCATCTCTTTGTGATGCAGCATTTTTCCCAATAAATAATTCCTAAAGTTTCACCCCCAATGCAAACATTTTAACATGATTTGGCATTCATTCCACCACATCAGTGAATCCAGCTTAGTGAGTTGGGAAGTTAGGGAATCAGCAATTAGGTAAATTACAACTGTGAAAGTCAAAAAGGAAATCTACCAAATAAGAAGAAAAGCAAAACAAATCACCTTTACATTTAAAATACAAATTAAAATTACCATAGCAGAATTGGAGATCTATTTCCTGATTGTCAAGTCATTGCCTTCAGTCCAATGTTTAGGCACTTGTGCAGAAACAATCTTCTTGAGTGGAATACCCTACAGAAGAAGGAAAAGCAGTCAGAAGATACTTTCTCACCATATTCCTTCTCTTGTTTAACTATAACTATGGTCATTATTGCTGAGGTGTGGTTAAGCACAAGAAAGTGAAAGAAGACTCCAGTTTTGGTCACTGATTTTGTTATCATCATTATTCTTTATTTCATTTCAGCTATCTTATTTTCACTGTAATTCATAACTGGAGAAAATCAACAGCTCTGACAAAGATGTCCTGGATCAGGGAACTATCCCAGACAGGGAAAGAGCAGGGATATTCACTGAAAGGTCATCCTGATCTGAAGCTGTGCTACGGCTGCCTCTAAAATGAAAAGCTGCAGTCTGTTGCCAGTGTCCCTGCCCATGTCAGAGGCACTGGAACTAGATGATTTTTAGGGACACTTCCAACTCAGACTGTTGCCACCTGTTCCGAGCTTCCCCTCCCCCCTCCCAAAGACATGTGCTCAGAGGTCCTTTTTTCCAAGCGCGGGCAAAGCCAAATGTAACTCAGACTCTTCAGCAGTGTCTGATTGGCCGCTCACCCCGGGTCCGCCCCCAGTCCGCCCCTTTCCCCTTCTCCGAATAAAAGATGGTCGAGGGGAGGCTCCGCCCTCTCACTCAGCTCAGCGACTTTCCTGCGAACATCTCTGGTTGTCTGTCTCGTTTGAAAGCTTCTAACTGCAGGGAATTGAGCGGGTAGGGAGCTATATTTCTCCCTCTTTGCTTCTGCTGATGGTATTTGCTCTGCAGCTGATTCAGGTACCGATTTTAGAGCTACCAAAGTGCTAGATCGCCCTTGCTACCTCTCAAGGCTGCTCGAGGCTTTCTAAGGCATTGAAATACAAGCGCTAGCTGGTATAAAGCTGAAAAGATACCTTCCACATTTGGCGCCTAACGCGCTATCTCTGAACTCCAGTTCTGAGAGACTTTCAGGGTGTCCCGGCAGCTGTGTGTCTGCTGGAGTTAGCTCTGCACGTCCTGCTGTGCCAGCTCTGTGTGGCGAGGTGTTACTTTTTGTGTAACATCGAGCCCAGAGCCTCAGCCTGTACCCTCCCCCACACCACGTGGCGAGGGAACAGCTGGAAAGCAGAAGACCCTTCTCGCGTGTTTTTTTTCTCCGGACCTGCTTTCCTGTGATAAATCCAGAATTCTGGTGAGTATTTCCCTGCTGGTTTAGGGGCTCCTGTCTTAAGCTGGTGCCGGTGTAAACTTTCTCTTTTTTTCCTCCTTTATGGCGAGTAAGAAGTTGAGGTTTGGTGTGCATTTATAATGGGATCTGAAGTTTCTGCACACTATAGAGAAATATACCACCAAGTTCAAAGTTACCTTTCTTTAACTGGGCATAAAGACCCTAAAAATCTAGTTCAATCTTTTGTACAATGGCTTTTTCAGTACTTTCCTAATCTGACCTCCGAGGACATAAGATCTGCTGAATTTTGGGATAAGGTGGGGAGAAAACTCTCCTCTCTGAGGCGTGCAGGAGATGAAACAGTTTCAAAATTCTTTCCTCTCCTGTTACTAAGTTATACTTTGCCGGAGAAAAAGGCAGTACATGAAAAGCCACTGCAAAACCCCCCTGTTAATTCCCTTATACCCTCTTCCAACCCCTGTGTCCCTGACCCCTCTTCCCCTACGCTGGAAAACACAGGTAGAGCAGACTGCTTCTCAGCACAGGAGAGCTATCGTCCTCCTGGCTCACCCGTGTTTCCTCAGCACCCTACCTTGGATGGGAATCCGGAGCCTGTCCCAGGACCTCTCCAACCCCTTTTCTCCACTCCCTTTTCCCCAGTTTCTAGCCCTCATGTTTCAAGCGCGCGTAAAAACCCCTTCTCCCCTGATCTCTTTGTTCCCAGGGGCAGCCATTGCCACGTGCTCGCAGCCCGGGAAAAAACCCCTCCCCCCAACCCCGTTTCTCCCAGTTTGTTTGTCTCCAGTAATGGCGGATGCAACGTTTCTTCCTCTCCAAACTACACCTCCCACAATCCCTTTCTCCCCCATCCCACAAATCCCTTCTTGTCCCCATCCTCTCCCACTCCCGCGTCACAACCTGGCCCCGCCCCGACCCCGCCCCCACAGCGTCGTGTTTGACCCCTCCCTCTGTGCCCGCCCATGGCTCAAGTACCGCCCCTGCCTCCCACAACCCCGCCCCCAACCCCTCCCCTCCTCTGGCCGTGTCCCCGCCTCCACTCCCCGCCCCTGCCCCTCCACTCCCCGCCCCTGCTTCCCATTGTCCCGCCCCAGGTTCCCGCAATCCCGTGACTGCCCCTCTGAATGCGGGAACCCATGCCTACCGGGAAGTAGCTCCAAATGCTTCTACTACACTCTCTTGTACTAGCAATGGAGTGAACCCCGACTGGAAACCCCTTTCTTATTCTGATATTAAGGATTTGTGCAAGGCAATTAAGGAGTTTGGAATGCATAATAATTATTTTAAGAGCCTTTTAAGTGCTACTTTTGCAACTCACTTACTTGTACCTCATGATTTACTTACATTAATGCAAACTCTTCTCACACCTGGTGATTTTATGATGTGGAAAAAGCAATGGAAAATTTTATCTGATTTATTAAAAATTTTGTGGCAAACTCCAGATAATTACCTGGATTTTGAAAACAATTACATCACATTAGACCTTTTATCTGGTGACAGTAATATGGCAAATCCTCAAAAACAAGCAATGCTTATCCCTCGTCCAGTTCTTACTGAAATCACACGTGCTGCTGAAAAGGCCTTAACATTATTACCATCTCAAACTCCTAATTCTCATTATACCATCATCAAGCAATTGCCAAATGAAAATATTACTCACTTTTATAACCGTTTGTGCGAAGCTGTCTCTTCCCAGGTCCCTAATCCTGACCTCCAACAAGCGCTCCTACTCGAACTTCTCCAAGTTAATACAAATGATGCTTGCAAACAAGTCATTCTCACTCTCCCGCTGTATCCTCATCCTACTGTTGAATCCATCCTCGAAGTCTGTACGAAGAAGGTGCAGCTGAACACAGCTGCTCCCTTTTTGAAAAAAGTGGGGATGGTTGGGGAAGTTGTAGAGAATGTTACAGGTACAGGAGAAAAATCAATTGCGCGGTAACTTTGTATGCTATCGCTGTCAGAAAAAGGGACATGTAGCTCGCAATTGCAGAGCGATTATAACTGCTGATAAAAACTCTCCAAAGACTGTTTCCCCAGGTCAACAGCAGGGAAACTAGCGACTCAACGCGTCCTAACAGCTCCGCGTTCCGACATAAATAGGGCTGCAGACAAAGCAACTTGGACTTCTGGACTCAGGTTTAAGGTAACCTGTTATAAAGCACACCATTTCAACAACAACAAACAGACTGTAATACCCATTTCATTCCAGAATGTGGACCACATGCCAGACTTCACATACCTTTTTGTTACTGGGGACACTCAGGAAACACCTGCTGGGATAGAGGTTACACCCACACTCATGAAAACGGATCAGAACGGGTGTTCTAACCTAATTGTACAATGTATATATCCACCGTACTTTATGCCAAAGGGTCAAGTCATTGCACAGGCCTTTCCACTGCCCAAATACCTGCCCACAGATGGTCATATCCCAGCCATCTGTTGGACTGAGGTTTTGGGAAACGGCAAACCTGTAATAGAATGTAAGCTCCGTTACAAATCACATAAAATCAGTATAATGGGAATGATAGACACAGGTGCTGATGTGTCTGTCATTCCATTTGATAAGTGGCCTACGCAATGGGAATTGCAATCTCAGGGCATCATACAAGGGATTGGAGGTACCCAAATTGCAAAGCAGTCCAAACACACCATCCAAATTGAAGGTCCTGAAGGACAAATAGCAACACTTCATCCGTATGTCCTAGACACCAAATTCACCCTGTGGGGAAGGGATGCCATGTCTCAGTGGGGAACAAAAATTGATATCACCCCTAGACATCAAAATTTTCCCTTGCAGGCCACTGAAGCAGAGTGCCATCCACATAAATTAACTTGGAAAACAGATGAACCCGTGTGGATTAACCAGTGGTCGCTAAAAAAAGAAAACTTAGAGGCACTCAAAACATTAGTAGCTGAACAATTGGCTAAAGGAAATATAGTTCCAACTAACAGCCCATGGAACACACCCGTGTTTGTAATACAAAAACCGGGAAAGAACAAATATAGGCTACTCCAAGATCTTAGAGAAATTAATAAGGTTATTGAAGACATGGGACCCCTTCAACCAGGTATGCCATCACCTTCAATGCTCCCACAACATTGGCATTTAGCTGTTCTTGACATTAAAGATTGCTTCTTTCATATTCCACTCCACCCTGCAGATGCCCCCCGATTTGCATTTTCTGTACCATCCCTTAATCGTGAAACTCCCATGGAACGTTATCATTGGCTTGTGCTTCCCCAAGGTATGAAAAATTCCCCAACTCTCTGCCAAGAGTATATTGCTAAAATTCTATCTCCCATCTGTGCCAAAGCAGAGAAAGCCATCATCCTGCATTACATGGATGATGTGCTGGTGTGTGCTCCCAATAATCAGTATCTCGAGCAGACACTTAACATGGTGATTGAGGCCCTAGAGGCCAAGGGCTTTGAATTACAACCTGAAAAAATGCAGAGAACAAGCCCTTGGAAATACCTCGGACTCAAAATCACAGAAACCTCTATCACCCCAACACCTGTCACCATTAATAATAACCCAAAAACACTAGAAGAAGTGCAACAGATCTGTGGGACACTGAAGTATTTAAGGTCCTGGTTAGGACTCACCACAGAGGATGTAGCTCCTATTGCAAACCTAGTAAAAGGGGAAGGTGGTCCAGCATCCCCTAGATCCCTGACAGAAGAGGCAAGGCAGTCTCTCAAAAAGATACAAGAGATCATTTCCACCAGACAAGCACACAGGTATCAGCCCTCCCTACCCTTTAAGCTTGTCATTCTAGGGAAGGTACCACGCTTTCATGGCCTCATATTTCAGTGGGACAAAGAGCAGAAGGAACCCCTCATCATAATTGAATGGGTATTCCTTCCACTCCAACCTCCTAAAACCATCACACAGCCACAAGAACTAATGGCAAAAATTATCATGAAGGGTAGAGCAAGGCTCTGCACCCTGGCAGGATGTGACTTTGCATGCATCTACTTACCTGTAACAACTGACACATTAGATCACCTACTCCAAAATAATATAAATTTACAATTTGCATTAGATAGTTACTCAGGCCAAATCTCAAATCATTACCCAAAACATAACATGTTTAATCTGCCATTCTCTTTCATCCCTCGAGAGATTCAAAGTAGAAAACCCCTCGATGCGATTACAGTTTTTACTGATGCCTCAGGAAAAAGTAAAAAGTCCGTGGTCACATGGAAAAATCCAAAGACGCAAAAGTGGGAATCTGACATCGAGGTAATCCAGGGATCACCACAAGTAGCTGAATTAGCAGCTGTTGTTAGAGCATTTGAGAGGTTCAAAGAACCCTTTAATTTGCTCACAGACTCAGCATATGTAGCTGGAGTAACTGTTAGAGCTGAGCATGCTCTCCTAAAAGAAATCTCAAACAAGAAAATTTATGATTTGCTCTCAAAATTAATTTATCTGGTTTCCCACAGAGAGCATCCCTATTTTGTCATGCATATGAGATCACATACAAACCTGCCAGGATTTATTGCGGAAGGTAATCGTAGAGCTGATGCTCTGGCTATGCCAGCAGATATAGTTCTATCCGCTGACTTACCAAAGCTCCCCCAAGTTTTTGAACAAGCAAAATTGAGCCATGCTATGTACCATCAAAATATTCCTGCTCTTATCCGCATGTTCCATCTGTCGCGGACACAGGCAAAAGCAATAGTGGCAACATGTCCCAACTGCCAGAAGCTACAGCTTCCATCACTGGGCATGGGGGTCAATCCCAGAGGCATCAATAGCGGTGAAGTGTGGCAAATGGACGTCACACATTTCCCTGAATTTGGGAGATTAAAATACGTTCATGTTTCTATTGATACCTTCTCTGGTGCTATGTATGCCTCTGCACATGCAGGTGAAAAGGCTAAGGATGTTGAAAAACATCTTGTCCAAGCTTTTGCTGTGCTCGGTATACCTGAGGAGATAAAAACTGATAATGGACCTGCCTACACCTCCCAGCAGTTTAAAAACTTTCGTCAGCAGTGGGGATTTCGACATGTTACAGGTATTCCTCACTCCCCAACTGGACAAGGCATTGTTGAACGTGCCCATCAAACCCTCAAGCGAATGCTGCTACAACAATCAGGGACCACCAAACTCAACTCACCTATCCTCAGACTCAGCAAAGCACTGTTTACCATAAACTTCCTGAATGGCACCTTTGAGGATCCAAACCCTCCCATCTATCGTCATTTCCAGAACACCGGGAGACAGAAACTGAAGGAAAATCCAGAAGTCCTGATCCGGGACCCAGAGACTCAAAAAATCCAAGGACCGTACAAACTTGTAACTTGGGGACGTGGGTATGCCAGTGTATCTACCCCTCAAGGACTGAGATGGATCCCAGGGAAGTGGGTAAAACCTTATGTCACTTCCTCAAAAGTTAAGGAGGTTAAAACTGCCTCCTGGAAGAGACACCGTAAAAAAGAATCCTGATTTTGCACCTTCATGTAAACCCCCTACTGCAGATCTTTATGTTAATCCCTTAAGTTAAGTTGCACTGTTTTGCACTCAGGTTTTTGCACTGTATTTTGTAAATCTTCATCCTGATACTCCATACCATAGATGTCCTAACTAAACCCCTGAGTTTTGACTGGGGAACTAGTTTAAAGGCATCCTAGGTACTGTTGAGTTGTAAGGACGATAGATTACAATTATATTTTGCACTGTTGTTTTGTTACTGTTCTATGCACTTTTAAGTTGCTAAGAGTTACAACCCAGCTTTAAAGAAAAAAAAAATTGGGAATTGTTGCTGCCTGTTCCGAGCTTCCCCTCCCCCCTCCCAAAGACATGTGCTCAGAGGTCCTTTTTTCCAAGTGCGGGCAAAGCCAAATGTAACTCAGACTCTTCAGCAGTGTCTGATTGGCCGCTCACCCCGGGTCCGCCCCCAGTCCTCCCCTTTCCCCTTCTCCTAATAAAAGATGGTCGAGGGGAGGCCATGCCCTCTCACTCAGCTCAGCGACTTTCCTGCGAACATCTCTGGTTGTCTGTCTCGTTTGAAAGCTTCTAACTGCAGGGAATTGAGCGGGCAGGGAGCTATATTTCTCCCTCTTTGCTTCTGCTGATGGTATTTGCTCTGCAGCTGATTCAGGTACCGATTTTAGAGCTACCAAAGTGCTAGATCGCCCTTGCTACCTCTCAAGGCTGCTCGGGGCTTTCTAAGGCATTGAAATACAAGCGCTAGCCGGTATAAAGCTGAAGAGATACCTTCCACATCAGACCATTCTGTTTCTATGATATTTCTTTGTTTCTATGATAACAGGTTAGATAACTGTAGAAAAGAGTCATTGCTCATGTCCTGGAAAGCACTGACAGTTTCCAACAAGGATCAAGCACCATTTTCCTAAAAGCACTATTAATGAATTCTTAATTTCCTACATACAGAAACTCCTTGGCAGGGGGGTTGGAACTAGATGATCTGTAAGGTCCCTCTCAACCCAAATCATTCTGTGATTCTGTGTTTCTATGAACTTGCTAAAGTTGCCTTCTGGAGAATTTTTCCTTCTCCTAAGATACATTTACTCCAGTCCCAGGATTGTAAGGGCACTCTAAAAACAGCCTCAGCTAGATTTCAACTTGTAGGCTGTTGCAGTGACCCAGCTCACTGCGGGGCTGGGGTAGCATGATGCCAATCAATCCCAGCCCATCCCCTGGATCGAGTTTCCCGAAGAGGCAGACTCAGAGGGTGGGTCAAGGGGCGGCTCAGAAGCCTAAGCCGCACTCCCCCTGGGCTGTGCCCAGGTACAAGCTGCCTCCCCTGGTTCGGGAAAATTCTCGGTTACTCGGTTGTTCATTGGTTCTTTGTTAGAACTCCCGCCTCTCAGTTTCCCCCAGTGGTTCTTGTTAAATTGTATCCTCCCCTGGCTTGTAACTCATTGGTGGTTTTCCCCTTTCACTGCGGTTTTCAAACGCTCTATAAAACTGAGGACAAGCCTCGGGGGAGGATCCCATCGCATTCCATCCCTTCCGAGCTTGTTCGGGTTGTGAAACTTCTAACAATAAAACCTGTCAGGAGCCAGACCAGAAGAGCCTCTCTCTTCCTTTGTCTCCGAGCTAACGTGAGCTGATACCATCGGCTCCTGCCGTGTTCTGTCTGCAAAGAAGCCAGCGAGCTAGCTCAGCCAGCAGCACCTTTCCTGATGCCGAAGTCACTTCAGTGATGCACAGACGTAACGCAGCTGGACTCTCTCTGACCTGGGGCACGCCAGAGCTCGTGCCTCGAGCACAAGAACTGCGTTAGGTTGGTGCATCAAGCGTGGGGCTCACGCGAGTGGATCCCTTCAATGTCGTGGCTGTCAGTGGACAGCGATAAGAAGCGACTTTGGACCTGCCGACGCCTCTCGGTGCAGTCTGCTCTGTTTTAGGAGCGGTGCCCTGAGAGAAGGCTGCTAACTCCCACTGATTCTGCACTGAACTGACTTTGGAGAGCAGCCGTGCCTCAGAGAACCCCACCTGTGCTATTTAGTTTGGAACCGGACGCCTTTTAACTGATTTCTGAAACTTGTGTGAGTATCCCCGGTCCCTGATATTTTGTTTCTTTTTGCATTTTGTGGGTGCCGGGTGGAAGAAGTGCTGAGAGAGAGATGGGATCAAAACTCTCTCACCCCGAAGAGGTTTTTCTCCAAGTCGCGAAATTCCTTGCAGTTCGTGGGTTTAAATTTTCAAAGGGTCTGTTAAAACAGTTTGTTCGCTGGCTTTTCTTTTACCTTCCTCAAGTGTCTCCTGCAAATTTAAAATCTCCTGCCTTCTGGCAGGCTGTGGGGGATAAGATTACTGATTTAAAGCGAAAAGGGGACTCCTCTGGAGAAAAATTCTTTCTTCTAGTTCTAGTCCTTCAGGACTTGCATAAAATGGATCAAAAAGTTAAAGAAAAGCACAAATCCCCTCACGGTTCTTCCCATATCCCCCCTTCCTCCCCTCCTGCTCCTCATCCCACTTCCCCTTCGTTGGAAAAACCGAATGGGGTGATATGCCCAGAGGCACAGAGTTGTTACCTTCTCTCTGACCCCTCTTGGTCTTTTCAGCCACCCTGTCAGGGTAGCCCTGGCCAGGCTGCCTCAACCTCTTCCCAAACCCCATATCCCTCGCCCTCTTCCCCAGTTGTAAGCCCAGAAAACTGTTCGAAATGCTGTTTGCCATTGTCCCGCCCCCCCCCCCCAACTCCACATGTCTAAACAATGGCGCCGACCGCATGGCACAGTCCACCCCTCCCCCCCTTCTTCTTCCCACAGTCCCTTTCGCCCTCCTGCCCCCAGCCCTTTCCTATCCCCGCCCCCAGACGTGACATCATCGGGCTCCCCCCACACGTCGGGTACCTTCCCCTGAGTCGGGAATCGCTGCCCATCCTGTGACTGCTCCTCCTGGTCCCCAACCCCGCCCCCTGTGGACGACTTCCTGGTTCCCATGCCCCCTCTTCTGGTTCCCATGGGGTAGAAACCGGAAGCGACGCCATCTTGAAATCGGGTCTAGGAGTCGCCTCAGCCTCCTCCTATCCCTTTGCTGCTCCTGTAACATGTGATCGAACTGGCAATAATCCCACATGGAAACCCTTTGATTCTGCAGGGCTGAAAGAGCTTTGCAAAGCCCAGAAAGAATTTGGGAGGGAGAGTCAGTATTTTAAGGCCCTTCTTAAGATGACTCTCTCTAGTACAGTGATTGTGCCACATGACCTCAAAAGCATTTTCTCCTGCTTGCTTTCCCCATCCGAGTTTCAAATGTGGGAAGAAGGTTGGAGAAAGCAACTGGGAGAGGTCCTCCCTATTTTACTGCAGGATCCAAACAACGCGGGGGTTTCTATGGATCACCTTACCAGTGAGGGGTCATTAGCCAAGCCCCAGAACCAGGCTCAAAATATACCTGAGCCAGTCCTGAATGCTGTAAAGCAAGCGTTCTTAATGATGCCCTCTAAATTAGCACCTCAATTGAATTACACTGAGATTCGGCAACTGCAAAATGAGCCATCTATTGATTTTGTAGATAAACTGAGGCTCATAGTGGAAAGACAAGTGGAAGATACGAAAACAAGAGAGCATATTATAATGCAAATTGCAAAAGCTAATGCCAATGAAGCTTGTAAAAGAGTGATTTTGGGTCTTCCATTCAAACCTCCACTGACCTTAAGTCAAATGATTCATGCTTGCACAACATTGGTGCCAATTCATCAGCCAAATTAAAAACAGTGGAAAACTTAATAGGAACTGCAGCCGCTGCTGATGCAACAGCATCTCAGGGCAATAGAAATGCTAATTGGGTCTGTCACAGGTGTGGCAAACCAGGGCACTTGGCCCGAAACTGCAGAGCTCCACTCCAATTAATCAGGTGTATTGGGTTGACCCTGAGTTGATGGACAGTCTTTAAGACCAATTACGCTTCTCACAATTTACATATTTAAACCGCACAGAAAGGCGGGACTTCCCCTTTTGGCCAGAGCTCGCCTGCTGGAAGGTGGGGGGGGGGGGGCTCCGAGCCTCCCGGCCCCGCCGGGCCGGGGCCACTGCCCCTTTCCCCCTTTCCCCCTTTCCCCCTTTCCCCCTTTCCCAACGCTGTGGCACAGACCCTGGGTGGCTGGGGGGGACTGCCTCAGAGCCACAGGCAGCTAAACCCAGCCATGGACTGCTCACAGCTAAAACCAGCCATGGACTGCTCACAGCTAAACCCATCCAGCGCGGCTTCTGGGGACCGGCGGGTCCCTCTCCTCTCCATGCGGAGCCGGCAGAGTCAACGGGAGCCGGCAGAGCCTCCTGTCTGCAGCCAGCACACTTCATGCTGAACTGAAGAGGACACCATGCAGCCAGCAGCACAAAGGGAGTGAGGCTTTCCCCACCGTAAAGCCTGAACAAAAACACTCTTCAGCATGGCGGCTTCAGAGAGAAAGAGAAGTGAGTCACGTGGGACGGAGCTGAGCATGGCGACGGGAGAAAAGAGGGCGGTGCCGCGATTCTGGTGCGCAGCTTAAAAGAAACCTTCTTGCATGCTGTGGTAAGAAACTGTAATACCACAAACTGTCTCTTTAATCCATTTGAAGAACATGGGGGGATGGAGTATCTTCGTGTGCCTGTGAAGATTGTGAAGAATGCCTATGCCAGGCTATATACTAGTAAGAGGCTGCTAGAGACTTGTGGCGAAGAAAAAGCTTTTGTGTGCAGGCCAAAAGAACTTATCCTTAAAAAGATGAATAACCCCATGTGATGGCCCATGTTTTGCAGTGTGAAGGAACTGTGAGATTTTTCATGGGAGAGATGTTCTACACACAGCAGATTGTTTGTTTCCGGGCGGATCTGCTGTTAGTGGCAGTTTGGGAACCACGTGCAACTGAAGGAAAAACCCTTTTTTTCCCTTAAGCATAAGAGAGAGACTTTTCAAGAACTGGAATACTGGCTAACATCCCATGTTCTGTTATCCCTTGTGTGAGCTAGGTAAAAGGAGAGAAGTGCTGGGGGGGGGGGGGGGGGGGGGATTTGCTTTAATTTTGTTTTGTTATTGTCTCTTTACTTTTAATTCTATTAGTAATAAAACTCTTTCATTGTACTGCAACTGTTTAAGGTTTGTGCCTGCTTTGCTTTTCTCCTAATTCTTATCTCACAGAAGGAAAATAAGTAAGTAATGAATATTTTGAACCAAAACCACTACATTTAATTGGTGTTTCTGCCTGGTTTCGAACTCAACCCGCTACATCAGGGTTCCCGAGCTGTCTCCCCAGGGCAAATGTCATCGCCTGCTGCCGATGAGATGCAGCCAAAAAACTGACAGGACTGCGTGGAGTGGCAGGGACATGTGGGGGAACAAATCATGAAACTGCCACCAGGAAAATGGTTACCATGACCACTGCAACTCAAATGGACTCGGTGACACCCCAGAAAATTGTCGTGAGTTGCAAGAATCTGAGAGACTGTATATTGTTTGTGTTAAAAGATGTTGTACATTCACCAGCTGACATTTGTGTTTGTTCAAGTGGGGCCACAAGGGTTCTTTACTGTCAATATCCAGTGTGTTAACCCTCCCTATTTTCTAGCTGCTAACGAAGTTGCGGCCCAAGCTATTCTCATGCCCAGTAGTCCGCCACAGGACTACAACCCCTCTGTCTTCTGGGCTGAGGTAGTTGGGAACGACAAACCCATGCTTAACTACAAACTGTCTTGCCAAGGCTCGGACATCAGCCTGGCAGGAATGATGGACACGGGAGCAGATGTGACAGTCATTTCTTCCCACAATTGGCCATCACACTGGGAGCTGCAGCTGGCAGAAGGTATCGTGATGGGTGTGGGAGTGTCTATATCTGCCCAGAGAAGCAAGGCAGTTGTCCAAATTGAGGGTCCAGAGGGACAGATATCATCAGTCCGTCCTTTTGTAATTGACACTGGATTTACATTGTGGGGCAGGGATCTCATGTCCCAGTGGGGGACTCGAGTCGAAATTCCATCTCAACCCCAAAATTTTTAGTAAAGGCCTCTGCGGAGCACCCCTTCCAGACATGAAATTGGATCTCTGACAAACACGTCTGGATGGATCAGTGGCCTTTGTAAAAAGACAAATTAACAGCGCTCACCGCACTCATGGAGGAACAATTGAAAAAAGGAAATATTGAACCCTCTAATAGTGCTTGGAATTCCCAGGTATTTGTAATCAAAAAGCCGGGGAAAGATAAGTGGTACCTCCTACAGGATTTACAGAAAATAAATGCAGTCATTGAGGACATGGGACCCCTGCAGCCCAGAATGCCTTCACCCTCCATGCTCCCCAGGCAGTGGAAGGTAGCAGTCATCGATATTAAAGACTGTTTCTTCCAGATCCCACCACACCCAGATGATGCGCCCTGGTTTGCCTTCTCGGTACCTTCAATCAACCAAAAGGCTCCTATGCAGCGCTACCAATGGCGAGTTCTGCCACAAGGCATGAAAAACTCACCCACCACCTGCCAGTGGTATGTAGCTCGCGTTCTGTCCCCCATCCGAAAGTTAGCAGCAAAGGCAATAGTGCTCCACTATATGGACGATGTTTTGGTGTGTGCTCCTAACCAATCCTATTTAGATTGGACATTGGGGAAGGTAATCGAGGCCTTAGAGGCAAATGGATTTGAAATCCAAGCCGAAAAGGTCCAGAAAACCTCTCCATTTAAATACCTTGGACTGAAAATCCATGAACAGACTGTGGTTCCCCAACAACTCAAAATTAATGATAACCCTAAGACCTTGCAGGAACTCCACCAGCTCTGTGGGTCCATAAATTGGGTGAGGCCGCTCCTAGGGCTGACGACAGAAGATCTCGCTCCTCTGTTCAACCTCCTGCGAGGGAAAGATGACCTCACATCACCCAGGCATCTAACAGAGGAGGCGAGACAGTCCATCTGTAAGGTACAGGAAGCGCTGTTGTCACGGCAGGCACACCGCTGCGCCCCAGGTCTGCCTTTTCAATTTATTGTGTTAGGGGAAATGCCATACCTCCATGGGCTGATATTTCAATGGGACGAAGTGCAGAGTGATCCCCTGTTAATCATTGAGTGGGTTTTCCTCTGGCACCAGCCGTCCAAAAGTATCACAACGCCACAGGAGCTCATGGCTCAGTTGGTGATGAAAGCTAGATCCTGCCTCCGCACCCTTGCAGGGTGTGACTTTACGTGCATCTACTTACCATTGGCAACCGATTCACTTGATAACCTCCTTCAAAACAATGAGCACCTCCAATATGCCCTAGACATCTACACAGGCCAAATTTCTATACACCATCCAAAACACAGACTGTTTACTTCAGTCTTCAAACTGATTCCAAAAGAAATTCAAAGCAGAAAACCATTGAATGCCTTGACAATCTTTTCAGATGCCTCTGGTCATTCCCATAAGTCTGTCATCACACGGAAGGATTCTCGCACTCGGAAGTGGGAGTCTGATGTGCAGATAGTTGAAGGATCCCCACAAGTAGCAGAACTTGTAGCCATGGTCAGAGCATTTGAGCGGTTCAGTGAACCATTTAATTTGATAACTGACTCAGCCTATGTAGCAGGTGTAGTTTTCAGGGCAGAGAGAGCCTTACTAAAGGAGGTTGCAAACCCAAAAATTCACAACTTGCTTTTGAAATTGATTCAACTGATCTCCCACCAAAAGCCCCCATTCTGTGTCATGCATGTGAGATACACACTGACCTGCCAGGATTTATTGCAGAAGGGAACAGGAGAGCAGATGCCCTAACTATGCCCATCAAGTTAGCAAATCTGCCTAACAGATTCCAGCAAGCCCAGCTGAGCCATGCAAACGTTCCATCAGAATGCTCCAGCTCTCATTCGAATGTTCCACCTCACTAGAGGCCAGGCTACAGCCATTGTGGCAACATGCCCCAACTGCCAAAAACATCAGCTTCCATCATTAGGCCCCGAGGCCTAGGCAGTTGTGAGGTATGGCAAACAGATGTCACCCACTTCCCCCAGTTTGGTCGCCAGAAATATATTCATGTTTCTGTGGATACCTTTTTGGGTGCAACCTTTGCCTCAGCCCACTGTGGGGAGAGGGCCAAAGATGTCATCAACCACCTGGTCCAGGCCTTTGCTGTGTTGGGGACACCAACTAAAATAAAAACTGACAATGGCCCAGCATACACCTACACAGCGTTAAAAACATGAGTGAGTGGGGTGTGGATCACATCACTGGCATCCCTCACTTGCCCACAAGCCAAGCCATCGTAGCAAGAAAGCATCAAACACTAAAAAGACTGCTAGAACAACAAAAAGGTGGCGATGAGATCGCTGCCCCCATCATAAGACTGTCCAAAGTGTTGTTCACTTTGAACTTTTTAAACTGTTCCTATGAGGAACCTGATCCTCCCATAATGAGACACTTCACAAACTCTGCCAAACATAAACTGACTGAGAGACCTGAGGTCCTAATAAAAGACCCTGATACTTTACAAATACGTGGCTCGTACCCCCTAGTCACCCAGGGTAGAGGCTACGGGTGTGTTTCCACCCCAGAAGGTCCAAGATGGATCCCTGGGAAGTGGATCAAACCCTTTTTGAGACCACCTGTGGATGCCAAGCAAAGGAAAGAAGCCGCCACAGCCTGGAAAAGAAGAAAAACCAAGCCACCTGGAAAAAAGTCTCCTCCTCCAGGCCTGAAAAACAAACCCTCCACCTCCCAGTCTCCTTAAAATGTGTCTCCCTTCCCAAAATGACTCCTCAGTTTTGTCCTGAAAGAGGGGGAGTCCAAGGGAGCCATTGTTATTTAAGTTAATTGTATTTTTATTGATTTTATTTGTGTTATACTTTTCCTAAAGTTACCACCCTTGACTGTGTGATGACCTCCTACATGCTGCTGTCCCACCTGCTGCTGCAGCTCCTCCTGTGCTACCACCAACGAGGCAAGGCATGGATCATACCACAGCCACAAAACAACGTATGGGTATCACTGGCCCAAGCCCTCAACCAGACTGGGATATGCTTGGACATGGGTGGGGCAAAGGACCCAATGTCTTCCTGCCTTGTTGGTATTCCCTTGCACGCTGAGGAGTTTGTTGCCTACACCCATGACACCCACATCCTCCAGCCCCACCGCTGGGACCAGTGGAAGCGGAAACTTCCGATAGTCATACAGGAACCCCGAGAATTACATCTCAAGGGGTATCCTGGGGCAGTCTTTTGTTTTAACTCACACTATAGCAAGCCAGAACACCACTTCCCAGTCAGCCCTTTTAACAGAATCTATAAAACCCAGAGTTGGTGTCACAATATGGCTCTGTCGGTTTCCAACTCCATCAGTCACAGCAAGGTGCTGTGGGAGGGTTTATTCTTAATCTGTGGGGACCGGCCATGGAACGGAATCCCACCATTTCTCACAGGAGGCCCCTGCACTCTGGGGCATTTGACCATTCTCACCCCAGACAGGGCTCAACTTCTCAAGTGGCAAAATTTGGCTAATCAGGCCAGGTCAATTTATAAAACCCCTGATGATTGTGATAATTTGGTCACTAATTGGCCTCATTCTAAAAGAGTTATGTCAGTTTTCATGCCGTGGGTGGCAGCAGCTAAGGCCCTTGGAGAACTTGAGCAGATTTCTTGCTGGATAGGGAAAAGCACCCAAGCCACATCCTCCATCCTCAGCCAGCTTTTAGCTGAGGAAGAAAAAACAAAGCAGGCAACATTACAAAATCAAGCTGCCATCGATTTCCTTCTCCTCACTCACAGCCATGGCTGCAATGAGTTTGAAGGACTCTACTGTATAGACTTTTTGTCAAAGAGCAAGTCCATCCATGCTGAAATTAAGGAAATTCGTGCCCAAGTTGACAACCTACACGCAGAGGGGAGCAAGTGGTTTAAAAACATCTTTTCTGCCTCCATTCTCTCTTCATCCACCGGGAGCTTCGGCAGCCGGATTCCTTCCGTTATCAAGGACATTGTTTGGGTTTTGTTTATAGTGTTGTTGATTTTATTAGCCCTTCCCATTTTCAAGTGTTTGGTTTTGTAATCCCTTAAGCCTTCCCCCTCATTTCAAGGTAATAAACAAGGGAGAGATGTTGCAGTGACCCAGCTCACTGCGGGGCTGGGGTAGCATGATGCCAATCAATCCCAGCCCATCCCCTGGATCGAGTTTCCCGAAGAGGCAGACTCAGAGGGTGGGTCAAGGGGCGGCTCAGAAGCCTAAGCCGCACTCCCCCTGGGCTGTGCCCAGGTACAAGCTGCCTCCCCTGGTTCGGGAAAATTCTCGGTTACTCGGTTGTTCATTGGTTCTTTGTTAGAACTCCCGCCTCTCAGTTTCCCCCAGTGGTTCTTGTTAAATTGTATCCTCCCCTGGCTTGTAACTCATTGGTGGTTTTCCCCTTTCACTGCGGTTTTCAAACGCTCTATAAAACTGAGGACAAGCCTCGGGGGATGATCCCATCGCATTCCATCCCTTCCGAGCTTGTTCGGGTTGTGAAACTTCTAACAATAAAACCTGTCAGGAGCCAGACCAGAAGAGCCTCTCTCTTCCTTTGTCTCCGAGCTAACGTGAGCTGATACCATCGGCTCCTGTTGTATTCCCTCTGCAAAGAAGCCAGCGAGCTAGCTCAGCCAGCAGCTCTTTTCCTGATGCCGAAGTCGCTTCAGCGATGCACAGAAGAATGCAGCTGACCTGGGGCACACCAGAGCTCGTGCCTCGAGGACAAGAACTGCGTTAGTAGGCCTCTTATGTGCTTTAATAAAAGCAAGAGAGAAATTTCATCCTTAAGTCGATAGTTTCTAGTCCTCAGGCTACAGGTGATGTAGTAAGAGGAATGGAGAGTAGAACAGCAGTTAATCATTGCCCTGACCTTCGCACATAAATAGGAATCCAAAATTTCAACGGGGGCTTTAGTTTATGTCAGTGAGGCTGTCAGTTCCAGAGATAGGATTTATCTTTTGTTTCTGGAAGAGTGAGGTCAAGAGAAGACAGACTTTGGGCAAAGGCTTTAGTCAGCATGAGTTGTGAAACTGCCTTTTATGCAGTAAGCATGACATACTACAGTCATGCTGAGAAAGAGGTGGTTTACCCCACTTGTTATCTTAGTGGCAAAGTGTAAGAAAGTTCAAAGGACAACTAAAGTCTACACTTTCCTTGAGTCTTACTGGTACTATTCAAGCAAAGAACAAGCAGCATTTCTGTGTGAAATGGTTTTCAAGTACTCAGGACACTGGATTCCCATAGCCAGATAGAAAGAGCTGGGCAAATCTCATTTGTGCACTTGAATCAGAGAATGGCTTGGGTTGAAGGGACCTGAAAGACCATCATGTTCCACCTCCCTGCCATGGGCAGGAACACCTTCTACTGGACCAGGTTGTTCAAAACACAATTCAGCCTGGCCTTGAACACTTCCAGGCATGGGGTCTCCACAGTTTATAGGAGCATTTGTCCTTGCCATGGTGGAGGTGCCAACCCAGACAGAGGTTGTAAACAGAGCTCTGGAAGTCCCTGGCTACAGGAAGTTCAGGAATAACTGCGGAAAGAGGGTGTTTCCTGTGAGGGAGTGATGGATACAGCTGATAAGTAAAGGACCTGGGGTGATATGAAAAAAGAGACGATAAAAATCAACAAAGAGGACTTAAGCAAGAGTATCTCAAACATTTGCATATGAGCAAGAAAGAGCCTGCAAGGCATGATTATGGGAAAAACTCCAGAGTCTTTTGGGAGGAAAGGGAGTTCCCCTCTGCATATCAGCAAACACTTTCATACTGTGAAGGTGACCAAGCACTCTAAAATGTTGCCCATAGAGGTACTAGAGTGTCCCTGCTTGAAGATACTCAAAATCCACCTGGATACAACCTTGGGCAACTAGCTCTGTGAGGTTGTGCTTGAGCAGGAAAGGTTAGGCCAGGTAACCTCCAGGTAACTTTCTGACTTCAACTGCTCTGTAGTTGTGTGAGTCATAATATAAACAGTTTTGAAAGCTGTGAACTACTTTCAGTGTTTGAATACAAAATACTATTCGGACTGAGTTATTTCTCTTTAATGAATAACAAAGAGTACTTAACCAGATGGTTTCACTGTCATCTAAAAGAGAAAGCCTTCAGACCTGTTCAGCTTTCATTTAGCAAACACTCATATTCTGTTCCTGATGACACCAAAATCAGTGGTAAGATTATCAAGATTACCATCCATGTCAGACATGACCCTCCATATATGCTAAGTAGAACAACCTTGGTGTCAAAGAAGTATGAATGAAGACAAACACCATGGTTTAATCATAAATCAAAGCCAGGAGGAGAAGCAGGCACACTGTGTTTAGCCAGCTTTCCTATAGCATGGAAAATTAAGAAACTTGCTATACAAATTCCACCATGCTTGGGTAAGTATTAGACTCTTCACTGGTATTTACGTTCCTACAAGGTTTAAAAAGCAAGACACCTCAATAGAAACAGGTGGAATCTTCACAGATTAAGCTCCTCAGCCAATTTCTGTTATCATTTGCAATCTGCTGTGCATCCACAACAAAACAGTCCTAGAAGTCACAGTCACAGGGGATCAGATTAAAAGGTGAAGACAGATGCAAAGATTACAAACTAATGTTAGTGTGAGTCAGTTACTAGGCCACTCATCATCAAATCTATTCCAAAATCAGGCTCCATTAATCTACTGCTCACAAATTATTTTTTACAGATTTTTATTTTTGCTTTATTGGAAACAAGATCATGAGCTTAATTGGATATTTACATTCATGTTTTACCTGAGTGAAATGGGCCCTTGGTGTCTAACTAATCAGAAGTATTTTTTTGCTGTCACTTTTACTAAGGCAATATAGAGTCATCATATTTACTGAATGAGAAACAGTTAAGTGACTGTCAGTAGAAACCTGGCATTAAAAAGGACTGTTCCTGCTTATGTGGACACTGAGTCCCACAGGGACTTAGGCATAACCTTCCATGGGGCTTGCATGAACCTGAACAGCCGTATCAAAGTGTGAGTTTTGTGAAAATTTTAGTTTGAATCAGAAGGTAGCTCATGCATTGGTTCTCCAGATCAGTCTCATTTCTCTGCTTTCTCTCCAATCTAGAGTTGTTACAGAGCATATAGACTGGGTTCCTGATGAAACGAAAGCAACTTTAAGAGTGCACCCACCTAATGCACTCCAACCTCCAATGGACATTCAGCCCATGGAAACGGGTGGGACCTAGTCCAATATCTCCTGTCCACCCTGAAGAACACAGAGGGTAAATAGCAGGTCTTTGGCATTCAGTGTTTCATTCTACAGCTCTGCTTCAATTGCACCACACTGCTTGCAACTGTAAGTATAACTCCTGTGACGGCAAGACTGGGACCTAAGATGAGACATCTCTGTAAATAAGGCCTGAAAATGCATATTTACCTTGTATATGCCACTGGATTGTATATAAATGGGATATGACTAGTGCACCTAGTGCATTCTGGCTCTCTCTCTAGAACTGAGTTTTACATTTACTGCTTACATATAAGAAGACTCAACTCAGAGATTCCTCAAATTTCAAAAGCTTTGATTTTGGAAAATGCTCTCTGTTTTCACACACCCACAAACACATGCATGTTCACATAAACACACTCAAATAATTATACGGAGTGGCATTTAAGGAGTCATTACTGTTGTTGGCTAGATCTTCTACTTCAGATTTTAAATAGCTCACTACACCATATACACCATTTTCATATTTAATATTTCATTTATGAAAATGTTTTTCTAATAATACAATTGGTTTGTTTTCTCTTTCATAAATGAGCAAAGAGAACTCTTTTGTTAACACCAGGTTAAGGTGAAAACAGCAATGGCTCCATTGCTGTTCTGATATAAATACAATTTAGCTACATGAAACAGAAACTCCTTCCTAATGAGGATTTATTTTTGCCACGTCAAGCAAAGAATCATTTTCTTAACAATCCACCAAGACCACTGTTTTGATATTAACAAGTCTAAAACCCATTATCTGGCTAGAAAACTAAGGGACACCAAATCCTGCATTGATTTTACAATCTCAGATTTTTTAAAATTACTATTTTATTATCTCATCTGAGAATCTGGAAGGAAAGGTATCTGGAATGTTTTCATGAAAATCTTGATGAAAAGTGCCCTCATTGTCACCTTGTTCAAACTAATTGGCTTAGTGGGCTGTGTGAGTGTTTTACTCCTACTTGTGCCTATTGCTGGGAGCTCATTACACTCTAGTTAAAGGTGGCTTCTGGGGAAAAAGATCACAGCAAAATTTTAAAGCATCAGAGCTTTCAGTTCTATTCCTGTTAGGTACGGCACACACAACTGTTCTGTCCTGGTTGCCATGTCACTGTAACTCCCCTGAGTTAAGTCCCGAATCAAGCACATCTTCACTGGCCAGACCTTGGGGACTTGCAAGGGGTTGCAGTCCCACCCCCACCCCTCTCACCTCTACCCAGAACAGACTCATCACTTGAACACACACCAGGAGACAGGCAGTGCAGCACCCCTGCCTCCTCCATGTTGTCATAGGAGCTATCAAATGTTCCAGGCACAGTAGGATTGGCAGTATAGGTGCAGCTCTGTCACACAGCCCATACATGCATAGGACATGGAGAGAGCCAAAGCGACAAGCCTTCACACAGCCTTCTTCTTCCTTCTCCATGCTCTCCATAAACTCATAACTGATAGTTGTTAGAGAACAAAGTGGATGCAGAGTTGCTACTGCACTTTTTGTTGCAATTATTCTAGTTTTTAAATTAAAATATACCCTTTATTTTCATTTATGTGTCCAGGATTTTATCAAAACCCACTCTTTAGCTGAAAGCCAAAATGCCTGAAGTTCTCTGTTGTCAACCACAGCAAAAGCAGGGAAAGTGTACTTTTTGTCTCAGTGGTCCTGGATTTGCTGGAAAAAACATATGCATGTAGATTCAAACTGGCCCAGTTTATGTCTAACTCTAGCAGGATGGGGTTTTTTCCATTAAAAGGAGAATCCAGCCTACCTGCAAGCATTTGTAGCAGGTGAGGGAAATATTCAATCAAAAAGCAAATGAAACATCAGGGGAGCCAGTAGAGCTACAGAAATCCCTAATGCTTTGCTCCACCAACACTTCTCAGAAATCACTGATCTAGGGCCTAATAGAATCTTAACCACAGGAGCCAGATAAACTCAATATTATCATGTCAATTTGTACACCAGCTAAGGATTAAGTGAGTCTCAAGCTCTATGGAAGCTTTTCTCATTCAGCCCCTGGAACTGTTGCTTTGTACAGCTGACCAGCTTTTCCACAAGCTCTGACCACTAAAGCAAACTTCAGGATTACTTGGCAGAGACTAATGTGAAGATACAGCAGGAGCAAGTACCACACAGAATAGGCACCACTGCCTTTGGGAGAAGTCATTTATTTTGTTGGAAGCCTGATTTTGTTTGCTATCCTTTAGAAAAAATGATAGAACACAAAGTTCTAGTACCTCCAGCCCTGAATCATTATTTTGTTGCAACCCATGGTGCTTTAATGGTGCCTAGTTCTGTCCCTTCATTGGAAGTGCTATGTGGGGATTACCTGCAATCTAAAATAATATTAGCAACACATAAATTACATACCTGCTGCTCTATGAAAAGAAGCCTCAGGAGGAAAGCTTAGCAAGCAAAATTTCTTTTGCACATGCATCACTTGCCTGTGAGCTGTTATTCTTGTTATTAAGCAGGAATGCCATTTACCAAGCTTGACTATCAGAAGGAGCTAGAAGTTATCCATCAGTCAATGTCAAATCAATGTCCGTCAGTCAGCACTTTGGCTGGCACCTTTATGTTGACTGTGAAATGAGTGAATGTAAATTGTGAGGCCTTTACTGGTTGTTAATGACAAGGGGAAGATGGGGAGGGCTAACAGTTCACCTTGGACATAGTCCACATTAGGTAAGTGCAAGGTACCTGGTGAATACTCTGCCATGGTTTTAATGGGTCACAGGACTCTTTGTTCTTGCCTTTGTGCTCTTTGTTCTTGTACTGTGCACAATTCAGCAGCAGCTGTACTTGACCCCAGCCTCATCAGGGTTTTAGAGAAGAGTAAGGAAGGGCATGTGTTGTCAGTGAAACCTAAGATTTCCAATACTTATTCATAGAATGGGTTGAGTTGGAAGAGAATTTCAAGATAATCTAGTTCTAAGCCCCCTGCCACAGACAGGGCTGCCACCACCATCAGGTAGCATTTCTTAGAGAAAATACAGTCAGCTTTCATCCATCTCAACTTTTGCAAAGAATTACAAATTAAATTTGTAAAGATAGAGATCATCACAGGAGACCACCCTTAAAGGTACGGACCTAGAAAAGTTGAAACAGTGATAATTAAAAGGAGGAGTATAAAGCTGGAGGAAGACATCCCTCAAAAGCAGAGTTCTTCAGTAATAAATCCATGCCACCAGTTATAAAGGACGAAAAGAGGAGTTGTCAACAACACAAAAGTGGAGGAGACTGTCAGCAAGGCAAGTGGAAAACCTTGAAAACTAGTTAAAAGATTAAATGATCATAAAAGGTAGGCAAACAATGTACAGGAAGACACATTACCAATGAGTTATAAACTGTTTTAAAAGCAGAAGCTGCCAAAGAAGTTGTGGTGCCCTCAAAAGAAAACAAAAGCAGTCACAGGACTCATTAACTGAAGTATTTCCCATGGATCTGCACAAATATTAACAGCATTGTATGGGATTTTAGAAAGATTTCATTAGGAGTAATATGCGGTCTACTGGTAATCCAGTTTCAGATCAATTAGTTCAGACTGAATCAGTGAAGGATGGTGAGGGGACTGAGAAGCTTGTATTAGAAGACTGGGAGACCTTGGTTTGTGTTACTTCCCAGAGGAAAGCTGAGATGGATTGGTTTGCTTCCTACAGATATTTCTAGGAAATAAGTACCGGAAGAGGTATTTAAACCATAGCAAAAAAAAAAGGCAGCAGAATGAAAGGATTTAAACAGGTCATGAATAAATTTAAGCTACAAATTAGGAGTTTTCTAAAAAATGGAAAGCAGAGATTATGGAACAGTCTTGCCACAACAAGAACAACAGCAGTAAAACATTAACTGATTTTAAAATAAGAAGATATTTTTCTAAAAAGGGTAGATACGTCATGTCTGCATGCAATAACAGAGGCCAATGGTCAGAGGCTCCTGCACTTCCTTCCTTTCCTGTGTTCTCATGAATCCTCAGTTAGCAGTATCTATGTAATTTGTACTGTGGCTGGGGACCCATCAAAAGCCTGTGTTCTCCAGGCTGTGTAAACTGCCGATGCAAAACAGGAAGTCACAGTGGCTCTTCCATGACTTCCTATTTCCCTCATGCTGGTGCTACAACCCAAAAAGGGTTCTGCCTCAAAGTTCATACTTCAAGCAAAAATTGTGGCAGGCAAAAATACATAGAATCACATGATTGTAAAGTAGTTAAGGCTGGAAGGGACCTTAGGGGGGTTCACTTTTAGCTCAAATCAGGCTTAGCTTTAAGAACAGACAATGTTGTCAGCTTTATATCCAGTCGGGTCTCAAAAACCCACAAGAAGAGAAGCTGTAGAATATCTTTGGATAACCTGTTTTACTGCTTGACTGCCATCATGGGGAAGAAGTTTCTCCCTTGTAAACATGTACGTCTTCTGTTCCAATTTACACCTCTTGGCTCTCATTTTCACCCCATGCATCACCATAAAGAGCCTGGATCCATCTTCTCAATAACCTCTCCATAGGTACCAGGGGACTCCTTTCAGGTCCCTCAAAGCCTTCACCTCCTCAGGGTGAACAAGACCAACTCACTCAGCTTCTCCACACATAGCATGTGCTCCAACTCCCAATCATCCTGATGGCCCTTCTTCTGCCATTTTATTATTATAAGGTCTCAAGAACAACATGCACATGATGGCCACTCTCTAGAAGAATTTCTTACACAGACAGCCAAGAGGAGAAACTCTAACTGCACTTTTACGCCAGCCAAATATTTCTCAGGCATAAAAGAGGGAATGACCTGCAGCATGTCCCATCCTTCCAAATATTGTCCTCTAACTCCTATTCCCAGTATCCAAGAGTCTTTCCTCAAAATCCAGCATTTCAACATTACTCTTCATTACAAAAAAGGAGACTGTATTGTGTGGCACAGCCCTTATTACTTGTGTTTTCCTGCAAAACAAAGAGCAAGCATGGAATTCCAGCTGAAGTCTTTGAGCAGAGAACAAAGCCAAGGAGACAAGCTTATGGGACTTGGAGGAGATTCACATTTTAAGCATTCTTCAGTCAAGAGCCTAATTACCCTTGGAAAGAAAAACTCCAATACTGAATTCAAGAGAAACAAAAATCACGTTTCTAGATCAAATCAAGTAATCCAAAACAACCTACATGTTCAGAAGCAGTCAACTCCAGTGATCACATGGCTATAGATGCCACTGCCTTTTGTCAGAAGACAATAACTACAAAGGTTTCCTAAGTATAAAATAGGGAACCTTCAAACTAAAAGCATATCTATTTTTTACCTCTGTAATTAAATCTGATAAACCTCCAAATTCACTTAAGTATATAAGATCGGAGAGGAAATAAAGAACTCAAAACATTTCATGTCACAGCAGGTGCTGACTACACTACACAGTCCTGCCTTAGTTATTTTCATTAGAGTTCAGCAACTACTGGTTTAAATATTTCAGCTGTTCCTTTGCTCTTGCCTGTTACACCTACAGAAACACTGCAAGCCTTGAAGCACAGTGTGAAACATTAGACATAGTTTATGAGGACAGCAACTGGTAATTTGGAATCCAGAAGGGAGACCAGCTTGAGCTGTTCCCTTTCTCCCCACTCTAAAGGCTACAGCAGCTTCTGCCAGGGATAGCAGGGCTATCTGTGAACATAATAGTGAACACTGCAGCTGTGGCACAGATACTGCCATCTCCACAACCACAGGTGGCTGCACAATTAGCCGAGCACATTTCCAGTGTTACACAGAACCACCTTCCCACTGCCTCCTTTTCCGATGTACATCTGCTTACTGCTACAATTAACTACAAACAAATCTGTTTCTTGGCTAACTATGTCAGTTTACTTGCACCTGTCCCATCATGCAAATACTTGTAGGATATTACCAATGGTGATGCCTCACAAATCCTGAATTACAAGCCAGTATTACTTCGGAACAATCCTTCCTTCTGAGGATTGAAGTCTAGGAAGTATTTCCATTAGTAATCCTTATTATCAATGGTTTGCAATGGAGAGATTTAAAAACTGACATTAAAAAAGGCCAAAATATTCACCAACATGCAAAATAGTCCAGATCAGAGCTTTTCTATCCTGAAGATCAATGCAGTCACTTTTACTAGATGTCTCTGAAGTTTTCTAAAACATTGGACTTAGGAGAAAAGGAAAAGCCACATAGCCAAATCACTCTGTAGCAGCAAAATTTTCTGCCTTTACAGCATTCCTGACATCTGATCCCACTCCAGTTAAAAGAACAGATGAAAGCAAGAGAGTGAAACAAAACCTTTTTGTTTATCCTACTTTTTTCGTCTGAGTCTTCTTCAAAGCATAAAAGGTGAAATTACCTTACAGGATGTAGAAATCACAAATTGTCTTGGCATGGCATTGTATTTGAAGGAATAGAATTGATTATCAGGATTAAAGCACCAGTGCTCTCAAGTAAATCATGTTCTGCATACAGAGATTTAGTATGAACTATGCTTTCAGATAGAATTAAAGAAAAAAAAATGTAGTGCAATACAGTCATATAAGAGAGGATGTTACAGAGAGGCTGAAGGCTCCAGACCTACAGGGGCATAGTCTGTTCTGGGAAAGACACACTTTCTGATGAATTTAGTTGTAGGAAATATCAAGATAACTGAAATGCTATTTCAGTGGGATTCTGGGGAAAAAAAAAAACAAACCACCAAAGAACCAATAGACCAAACAAAAAACCAACTAACCTAGACCAGTAATGAGTACATCAATGTGGAGGTTCAAAAAAATAGTTATGATTCCATCCAAACCCCAAGGCCAACCTTGGTCTCCATTCTCCTCCCTATAGCTGCAGTAACTGCACTTCTTAGATCAGTCACATCACATGGACACAGGTGAGAATAGAGCCCCAGGCCCTGCCATGGTCTCCTCCTTCTTCAGTGGGACACCTCAGCTTCTCCTGTTTCCAGGCACCTACATCTGAGGGCTTTGCAACTGTACTTACCTTATATGTAGGGAAAGCTTATAAGAATACACTTGTGAAGGACTGGAAGTATTCCATTCCTCTAAAAGCCAGCATGCAAGTCATGGAGACAGGAGGGTAAAACAAAAGCACAAAGCAAACTCTACTTCCTTGATCTGCCATATCAAGAGGCCAATTTCACAGTGGTGGGGAGGATGTTATGAAGCTCTCAGCCCATCTTTTACAATATGTCCATAAATCCCTCAAACTGTGCAGAGCCATCCAAGGAGTTCTGAGAAGAAGGCTGAGGTCTCTGAGGCTGCAGAAAGCAAGACTGCATTTGATCTCTCTCTGTATGCAGGTCTCATAAGCATAATAAAACACTTCCTTTGATATGAGAGGACCAACTGCTTCAGAAGGAATCAAAACTTACTTGCAGTGCTGCTGTTCTTGCTGTGCTCTACCCATACTTGTCCTGAAGACATGTTGGTTTTTTTAATGTAAACTTGTTGCTCAAAAAACTTGTTTACTGTGCAGTTCAGTTGTCAACAAATGAAGCAAGACAGAGGTAACTTTAAAGAACATGTGCTCAAATATTTACAATTAGATTAGATAGAGCTGCAACTGACAATGCAATATTCTTCTATTTCATTTACAGTGCTCAGTAGTCAACTGTATAACAGTAGCATCTGACTGCGTTGAGAGTCTTTTCTGAGACCTCAGAGATGAAAACTCACTCAGATAATAAAACAAATATCCCACATTGCAAGCTCAGCTGCTAAAAGCAAGTCTAAACCCAATTAGTATATTACTAATAGTGAAAAGCATTCTTCCAGCCTCTAGGAAAAATTGCAGAACAGCAGTGTCTTTCATGGTGTGCTATTTAACTGTGAAGGCTCTGCAGATCTCTCCTTCCTCTGCCCCATAAAAGTCACACTGGCTCCATCAGTGCACCTGCAGATGAGAAATGGCAAAGGCAAAGGAGGAGGCAAAGCTGCACTTAGCATCTGCCATCCCTCTCAAAGTGGAAATATGGAAACTAGAGGGGATGAATATTCCCAAAGGAGCAGGTGGAGCCTGTCTTGTCTTTTTTCCTCCTAGAAGCAGCATGCAGTATTTTATGAACTAAATCAGAGGAAATGCTTCTCACCATTACAGCTTCTTCCAGGGAAATTAGTAGCCCTGGGAGTGTCATTTTACAAGCAACATGAAGGCCAAAAATATGAGGACAACATCATCCCAGCATAAAAAGCATGCTGTTCTTATTGGCTCCCCCAGAAAACACTGTCTGCCCACACTTACTGGCTACTCCTGGTCAGACCAAGAGGACTTGAATATGTGGTTAGATGGACTGAGCACTTCCAAGGCAATACCTGAACTGATCAGATTAGTGAACCAACCAAAAGCTTAGATCAGTTCTCAGTTTTCCCATGGCTTGCTTCCATTGTGAGTGAGGAGTCAGCAGGAAGGGGTGGAGCTTCCCTAGTTGCTGAGTGACTGGTTATAAGAGGCCTCTAGGGAGTGCGGCGACCCAGAGCAGGCAAACAGGGGCGTGGCACGTCTCTGGGGCGTGGCCACGGCAGTTCGCGCAGCAGTTCGCGCAGGAAGGGCTTTAGGTTTTCTTTCTGCTAGTAAGGGTTACTGTGTGTTGTTTGAGTTGTGTCTGTTGGCTGGCTGGTTTTGCGGTTTCTGTTAGTAATGGTCTCAACACGGTTGAAAACTGTAGTTTGTACAAGTGTATGTGGCCAGGTGGAGCCCTCCAAAAAGGATGCACCTGTACAAACCCACTCCTGCCTGGAGTGTTTGAGCTTATCAGTGGTTTCAGGGGGTGTTGTGGAGGAGGTTTGCCTGCAGTGTGAACAGGGGAACAACCTCCTTTCACTGGTGGCAGAGCTTAGGGAGGAAGTTGAAAGATTAAGGAGTATCAGGGAAAGTGAAAGGGAAATAGACTCGTGGAGCTCAGCCCTTTCATCTTTAAGGGAGACATACCAGGAGTCAGGGGGCCCATATGCCCTCCACTCTCAGGCAATAGATGAGCACCTGGAAGATGAAGGGGAGTGGAAATGGGTCCCTGCTTGGGGAGGTAGTAATAAAAATTCATCCCGTCCCCCATCCCCTAGTCAGGTGTCACTTCAGAATAGGTATGAGGCCCTGGATCTAGAGAGCCAGCCAGATGATTTAGATGATTCAGAAGATTTAGAAGAAAATTATCTGCCCAGTGAGCCTCTCAACTCTGATTCATTTGTAAGAAGGATCACAACCTCTAACATCAAGAAGAAAAGAAGGGTAATCGTAGTAGGTGACTCCCTTCTGAGATGAACAGAGGGCCCCATATGTTGACCAAACCCATCCCACAGGGAGGTCTGCTGTCTCCCTGGGGCCCAGGTATGGGATATCACTGAGGGACTTCCTGGGCTGATTCAGCCCTCTGATTATTGCCCACTGCTGATACTCCAAGCTGGCAGTGCTGAGATCGAAAAGAGAAGTGTTAAGGCAATAAAAAGGGACTTTAGGACACTGGGTCAAGTAGTTGATAGGACAGGGACACAGGTAGTGTTCTGCTCAGTCCCTTTGGTGGCAGAGAAGAATGATGGAAGAAATAGGAAAACTCACATAATCAACAAGTGGCTCAAGGGTTGGTGTCATTGACAAAATTTTGGATTCTTTGATCATGGGGCAACTTTTATGGTACCTGCCCTGCTGGACCCAGATGGGCTACATCTCTCTGTTAAGGGCAGAAGGTTTTTAGCTCATCAACTGGCAGACCTCATTGAGAGGGCTTTAAACTAGGTTTGAAGGGGGAAGGGGATGCAGCTGGGCTGTCTGGAAGCTGGCCCAAGGGCGGTGAGCCTGAGTTAGGGGTGAAATCAGTAGCCCAGCTGAGGTGCATGTATACCAATGCACGCAGCATGGGTAACAAACAAGAAGAGCTGGAGGTCATGGTGCAGCAGCAAAGCTATGATGTAGTCGCCATCACTGAAACGTGTGGGATGACTCATAGCTGGAGCACTGCATTGGATGGTTACAAGCTCTTCAGAAGAGACAGGAAAGAGAGAAGAGGAGGAGGGGTGGCCCTTTATATTAAGGAGGCTTTTGATGCCATGGGTGTTGAAACTAATGAAGATGAAGTTGAATGCCTGTGGGTAAGAATTAAGGGGAAGGCCAACAAGGCTGACATCCTACTGGGAGTCTGTTATCGACCACCCAACCAGGAAGAAGAGGTGGACAACTTATTTTATAAGCAACTAGATAATGTTTCAGGATCATCAGCCCTTGTTCTTGTAGGCGACTTCAACCTGCCAGACATCTGCTGGGAGCTTAATACAGCAGATAAGAAGCAGTCCAGGAAGTTTTTAGAATGTGTGGACGACAACTTTATGTCGCAACTGGTGGGTTCCTACCAGGGGAGGGATTATGTTAGACTTGTTGTTTGCAAATAGAGAAGGGCTGGTGGGAGATGTGGTGGTTGGAGGCCGCTTGGGGCAGAGTGATCATGAAATAATAGAGTTCTTGATAATTGGTGATATCAACAGGAGCATCAATAAGACTCTTACACTGAATTTACGGAGAGCAGACTTTGGCCTATTTAGGAGACTTATTCAGAGAGTTCCTTGGGAAGCAGCTCTTAAAAACAAAGGAGTTCAGGAAGGGTGGACATGCTTCAAAACAGAGATCTTGAGGGCACAGGAACAGACTGTTCCCTGAGTGCTGAAAGATGAGTTGACAAGGTAAACGTCCAGCCTGGATGGGCAAGGAGGTTTTGGAGGAATTTAGGAATAAAAAAAGGATGTATCATCTTTGGAAGGAGGGTCAGGTCTCTCAGGAAGTATTTAAGAGGGCTGTGAGAGCATGTAGGAAAAAAATTAGGGAGGCCAAAGCTCAGCTTGAACTTAAGATGGCGACTTCTGTAAAGGATAATTAAAAATGTTTTTACAAGTGTATTAATGGTAAAAGGAAGGGTAAGACCAACCTTTGTTCTTTATTGGATGAGGGAGGGAACTTATTATCTGCAGATGAGGAGAAGGCAGAAGTACTTAAGGCCTTCTTTGCCTCAGTCTTTAGCAGAAAGATGGCTTGTCCTCAAGACTGTCCTCTAGGGTTGGTTGATAGTGTCAGCGAACAGAATGGTCCCCCTGTTATCTAGGAGGAGGCAGTCAGAGAACTGCTGGGATGCTTGGATATTCATAAATCTATGGGACCAGATGAGATCCATCCCAGGGTGATGAGGGAGCTGGCAGATGAGCTTGCAAAGACACTCTGCATCATTTACCAACAGTTCTGGCTCACTGATGAGGTTCCAGATGACTGGAAGCTGGCCAATGTGACACCCATTTACAAAAAGAGTAGGAAGGAGGAACCTGGTAACTGTAGGCCAGTCAGCCTGACCTCAGTACCTGGTAAGGTAATGGAACAGCTTGTACTGAGTGTCATCACACTGAATTTACAGGGCAGCCAGTGTATCAGATCCAGACAGCATGGGTTTAGGAAGGGTAGGTCGTGTTTGACCAACCTGATCTCCTTTTATGACCAGGTTACCCGCCTGGTAGATGCAGGAAGGGCTGTGGATGTTGTCTATTTGGACTTCAGCAAGGCCTTTGACACTGTCTCCCACAGCATACTCCTGGAAAAGCTGGCAGCACGTGGCTTGGATAGGAGCACTCTTCGCTGGGTTAGGAACTGGCTGGATGGCCGGGCCCAGGGAGTGGTGGTGAACAGAGCTGCATCCAGCTGGCAACCAGTCACCAGTGGTGTCCTTCAGGGGTCTGTCCTGGGGCCAGTTCTGTTCAATATTTTTATTGACAACATGGATGAGGGAATTGAGTCCTTCATTAGTAAATTTGCAGACGACACTAAGCTGGGAGCATGTGTTGATCTGATGGAAGGTAGGAGGGCTCTGCAGAGAGACTTGGAACAGTTGGATGGATGGGCAGAGTCCAACAAGATGAAGTTTAATAAGTCCAAGTGCCGGGTACTGCATTTTGGCCACAATAATCCCCTGCAACGTTATAGGCTGGGGACAGTGTGGCTGGACAGTGCCCAGGCAGAAAGGGACCTGGGGGTACTGGTCGATAGCCGGCTGAACATGAGCCAGCAGTGTGCCCTGGTGGCCAAGAAGGCCAATGGCATCCTGGCCTGTATCAGGAATAGTGTTGCCAGCAGGAGCAGGGAGGTCATTCTTCCCCTGTACTCATCACTGGTGAGGCCGCACCTTGAGTACTGTGTCCAGTTCTGGGCCCCTCAGTTTAGGAAGGACATTGAGGCGCTTGAGCCCATTCAGAGAAGGGCAAGGAGGCTGGTGAAGGGCTTGGAACACAAGCCCTATGAAGAACGACTGAGGGAGCTGGGGTTGTTTAGCCTGGAGAAAAGGAGACTCAGAGGTGACCTTATCACTCTCTACAACTTCTTGAAGGGTGGTTGTAGTCAGGTGGGGGTTGACCTCTTTCACCAGGCGGCAACTGACAGAAAGAGAGGACAAAGTCTCAAGCTGCGTCAAGGGAAATATAGGTTGGATATTAGGAAAAAGTTTTTACAGAAAGGGTGATAAAGTGCTGGAATGGACCACCTGGGGAGGTGGTGGAATCACCATCCCTGGATGTGTTTAAAAAAAGACTGGATATGGCACTCGATGCTGTGATCTAGTTGAGGTGATAAGGCATGGGTTGGACTCGATGATCTTGAAGGTCTCTTCCAACCCAGACATTCTGTGAATTCTGTGAATAATGATGGGAGACAAATAGCAGCAATGAAAAAATACTTTGTGAATAAAGACCAGGAGGAGCAGTACTTAGCCAAAAATCTAAATAATTAATTTACTGACAGAGAAATTATCCTTATTCCTGATAAGGAAGGAAGGGAAGGAAACAAGGCCGGGTATGTGCACTGCCATATAGAATCAGCTGTTTGAGTTAATACAGGACAGACCTACATCTTCTGCAATGTCTGATAAAGGCTACATGGAAATTCACTGAGTTTGGAAAATGGGCATCTCTGTTCTTGAGAGAAGTTTGCAACCTGATTGATGGTGCAATTTCCTACATTTCAAGGGAGAAGTTTGTTGTTTTTTTCTCAGTAGCTTCTGCAAATATCCCTGGCGTCCTTGTTGTGAGGGGAGGAAATAATTAAACCAAAGAATTGAAGAATAACTACATTCTTCCACAGAGAGAAATGTGAATGGGGGATGCAGAGATTGACAAGTCCTTAGAACTCCTGGGGAAAAAAAACTAACTGCCTGGCCCAGGTACAAAGACAGAAACACCCTGCAAGCCCTGATATCTGCCTAGAAAAAGGGACGAACACCAGGAGTAAGTAGTGTTAAACACCTTGCAAGAAGTGAGAGACACCTACCTCTATCGCTGTTCAGCCACCAAAAAAACAAAAAAGAACATGACCGATGTGGCTGCACCAGCTGATCCCAGCTCTGCACCAAAGCTGGAACAGCCTTTTGAGTGAGGGCAGGGCAAGAAAAGCATTGGTGGCTTTCATGACAGTTCATCCTAGCGCCAGATCAGATTTCTTTGGTGCAAGCTCCACCACATAAAAGATGCTCTCTGGCATCGTTTCTCCAGCATGAACTGTCACTTGAGTGACAAAGACAGCATACTGTGTGTTACCCCATACCAGTCTGCTGGTGAAAAACCTACCCTAGAATTTCATTCTGAATGCTGAATAGTGGCTTTACTGTGGAGTCTGGGTGATTCCATTTCACACCTTGTCCCTCCTGCTTCTGCTGATGTTTGCCTGAACTGCAAAAACACATATAGCAGTACCATGTGTACAAAGTAATTCCTCTGGCAACTTACTAGCAGCCAGTCTATGACTCTTCAGCCAAGAACTGCCTTTGCTTAACGCTCACAGCTTTCAGAGTCTTGGAGCGGGGTTGGATCCAGCTTCCTGGGAAAAAACTCTCTGGTAATAAATATAGCTCACAGGCTGCTGGGCCTCCCAAGGGAGGGGAGATGACCCCACCAGACACCTTTGCTCAGGTGTAGCTGGCTGTGATCACACAGGAAGTGCCAGCCCACATCTGTGAACAAGAGATACAAACAGCAGAGAGTAAAAAAAATCTGCTCTCACCCCAATTGTGGCTATTTGAAACCCTTCCCATTGGCTTTCTGAGGCTTTCTCTAAAACTGGTTATGAGATGCTGTAAAACCAGAATCTCCAGTGTCAGATAAGAAATGGTACAATAAATCACTGAGCCAAAGAGAAAGTGGCTATTCCTTACTCTTACATACAGCGGTTCCTGTTCCTAATCAGCCCCCCCGCAAAAAAAACCCCTACAGCTGTTTAAACTGCTGTTTGCTTTAAACTGGGCATCACAAGTTGACTGGGTCTTCTCAGTGCATCCTGTTTTCCAGGCTGTTTTGCCAGGGGTGGGCCATGCCAGTGCCCCCCACTATGGCAATAGCCTATGTGAGTAAACCCAACCAGAACCAGCCCTGGGTCACACTTGCTCTGCATCACTGCAAAATACCCACTCACCTGTGAACAGACACAGCAGCAGATTGAGCAGATGCTCAGTCAGAGCCCTCACATTTCTAAATAAATGCTTTTTTGTCTGCAATATTCTTTCAGAAGCAGTACAAATAAACATTCAAGGGTGATAGCTAAACGTCCTTTCCTCAGGTTCCACTTAGCACTTGTTCTAAACTGAATTTTATGTGTTTGTGCTATACACAGTTGGGGCAGGGGAAAAAAAAGGAAGCCATCAGCAGAAAAATCTTTCTTAAATTCTACTTTTTTTTTCTATCTGTAAGTGAAGCCATTCACTTCTGTGAAACACTGACAACAGTTGCTTTGCACCAGTTCACAAGCAGAGTGAAACCTCATGAACTGGAGAACAATATGAAAAAAATGTTACTTACCAGTGTAATCAAATTCTTGATTAAATCAGAGCCAAGTGTGAAGTGAAAGTGACTGCAATGGAGCTGCGTCACAGCCACGAGGTTTAGGTAACTCATCCTGTGTTCCTCAGCAGAACACTGAGTAAGTGGGAGCTTAGTGACTGTGGTGAAAGGTGGGCTTGAAATAGATGGGAGTGGTTGACAATTCACGGCCTGTGAAATGCAAGAGGTCATGCTAGATAATCAGAAATTACTCTCTAGCATGGGAATATATTAATTTATGATAACATTGCTCTTAGATTAGCCACAAGGCCCATCAGGCCATGGAATATGCTGATAAACTTGGCAAGTAATCAGAATACATGATTATTGGAAAATGTTCATAGTTGTTAGAAATGAACCAAAGGTGTTCATCCATGGTTATTGAAGACTTGGCTTTATGACACCAGTTAATTAAAGCATTACCCATTCAGCCTTTATGGCCAGTATATTACCATTTATTTTTCAAATGCTTCAAGCTACTAAATATGATGAGGAATTAATAGTAAAATAAATAAAGCAGTAAGATAATTCTACTGCGCCAAGTTTCACATATATAATTGATGTTCATTCCATTACCAGAGGCCAAACGTTCCTTGTTTCACTGACATGAATAGCCCCATTGATATAGTGCAAGTACAAAATAGGGTCCAGCCTCCAATGAGATCCTTATGTGGTATTCCAAGCTTGAACAGTATTGTACTATTTTAAATGGACAATAAATTCTCAGGGATTCAAAAATATTGATGTGGCCCTGTTACTTTATAGAATTAAAAAATTACACATGGTCCAATATTTTGAGTGCAGGCACTTTAAAGCAACAGCCATTACTAGAAATCTTTACCAACATTTCTTAAAGAGTTTGTTAAAAACACAGATAACTCTCATTTTTCTTTGGCTGAAAGGAAGCATTACAAAGACCACTCCTGGAAGCTTTTAAATGATACTAAGTGTTACAGCGGGGATTCTGTAACACAGTGTATCAAACCAGGAGACCCGTAGAAAGAAGTACATAAGGACAGATTCTTGGTAGATGTTTCAGAGATATTTATTTCTCCAGCTGCATGGCCAGGATCTCCTGAGGAACTGTCTGTCACGGAACCCGAGGGTCCTTGCCCGCGCGGGGGAACACAAAACAACCGATGGGGAACGAGGCTGACCAGGGGCAGGGAAACCCCGTGCCTCCCCACCAGGGCCCCTCTGCCAGGGCTACATGGCAGGGGGAAGGGACCCCAACAACTAAGTATGGTAACCAGTGTCCTTTTTTCAGAGCAGAGTAAAGGTCTGCAGCTGTTGTTGCTTTTGTTAAAATCTGATTTAGTTTCCTTGAAGATAAAACAAGACAAACTACATAAAAGCAAGGAAAAAAAGATTGATGCATTGTCTGTCTCAGATAATGGCTCTTTCTTGTAGCTCATTTCTTTTTTTTTCCTTATTTTGAGCACAGCACTCAGTTTTACAGCCCAGTCTGCGACGTTGCAGAATTGTTGAATCAGGCTTGACAGAGTGTTGCTTTCCACACTCAGAGTGATGGTCTTGGCTGGCAGATTCAGGCTTAAAAAAAATAGAAGGAATTAACAGAACTGATGAAACAACATGAGCAAGAAGATGACAAGGGGAAATTCAAATCCTGTGTTCTGGATGATACATGATAACAGAAGTTTAAAAGTCTGCAAACACAGCATATGGGACTCGAACTGAGTATCCTGGTGAATGCCAAGACTGTGTGATCCCCACTGCTGTACAAAAATTTCCCAAGGGAACACATTAGCTCCATACTGAAAAGGAGAACTGAAATCAAATCCCAGGGTCACACCACAGAGACATTCTTCTTCTCTAAATTTAGTGAAGAGCATGAGATTATGAGTTACTTCATCCATCTGTATCTTGCAATACCCTGTATTTCAAACCATGTATCCCAGATCAGTGGAAAGCTAGTCTGAAGAAAAATCCATGTTTCTTATGGCACCATTCTGAAAAATTTAATAATTGCCTTTTCCTAAGGGTGTTCTCTGAAGCTGCAAATAGCAGTGACTGAAAGAAACTGTAGTGTTCAGACTTGCAGGCACCTTCCAGAAATATCACAAGCCATGTTTTTACCTCTGATTAAGAAGAAATCTTCTTGTGCTTCTTTCCCAATTCTAGTAGTAGAATCCAAAAGCACTATTCAAATAGGCAGCCCTTATACTTGAAAAGGGATGCAGAAAAGCAGGAGTCTTAGATGTCCTGCATGTAGATGAACTGAGGAAAACTTATATTTTCAGTGCCGGTTCTTTTTAACACCTAAACTATCTGACTAAAATCAGCCTGGATTCAGAAATTCTGAGTACTCACCACTGTCCCTACATTCCAGTGGTAGCTTTCAAGATGAAGATCTGATTTTAAAAACAAAAATCAAAGCCTAATTCTGTAATATCTGCACATGTTGTGGCTGCTCTCAATGCCAGGAGCCGGCAGGGCTCAGCCAGTTCTTTATTAGCCAGAGCTTTCCACTCTTAATCACAGATTCAGATTTATCCTGAACACCATAACCATATCCCCAGAATTTTTGGTGCTAAATTCTGAGTTAAAATGGGAATAGATGCTTTTCCTGCTGAGCACAGAAGTAAATCAAAATGAAGCTATAAAATGAAAGCTTTGTTGCTGTCTCGCAAAGCTATTTTGCATTAAGAATTTAATATACAAAACTGTAGTCATGTTGTGCAAAATGTTTGGTATACTTTGATAAGAAGCCAGTGATAATGGCTTTCTTAGGCGATTTAATTTATTTTATACCAATTGCAGGACCTAACAAAACCACAAATTCTTCCCTTTGCATGCATAAAAGAAAACATAATGAAAACTGCAAAAATGCCCTGTGCACAAAAAATCCAGCAACAGAATGAAGGAAAATATGAGTAGTCATAAGGAAGCCAAATATGTGGATAGCAACAACATGGAAACTTGTCTAAATTTTACATTTGCACGGGAAGAACTGCCACTTACAGCACTTCTTTAAGAAATTTAAGAAACAGTTTTGCCTTGCTGATGGGATATACTCTTTATATCATGATAAAAAAGGTAATGAACTTATAGCAATGAGTCTATCTGACCTCCCAATCTTTTCCAAAAGACAATAAACTACAAGTGTCAGGCAAAGAACCCAAAGGATGCCATCTCAATAGTACTTTTATTACACTGGCACCAAATAATAACAATTAGAAGCCAAAGCAAGAAGGAATTCTTGCCCCAGAGGGCTCATATCCCAAGGTCTCAGTGGTGCAAAAATTCATGTAGAAATAATTCTTTGGGTTTTTTAAAAAGCAACATTGGCTTGCATGAGCTGAACCTGATGTCAGGTGTTTAAGTAGGGTTTTCTACCTCTAATTTCTCTCTCTCTCTCCAACAGATAGCAACTTTGACACTGCCACACACGCAGAGGTTGCTTTCTCTAGCAGCAGATACAAGGGTGCAGATGACCTGTCACCTAAACTGAAGTTCTGGGATTTCTACATTCCCATGCACATTTTTTAAAAAAAACTCCACTGCTTAGATTTTCTGCAGGAAGAGTCAAGAGACCTGCAGCAGGTCTGCTCTACTTTTTATTTATATAAAAGTTATATAGCCATAAATCAGGAGTAACAGCACAGAAGCAGTTGAGAATTCTGGAGGGACTGGGATCAGTCTATGGCCATCAGGTTTCCTTCAGGACTTTCCATTTTATTTGTTATATTTATCTCTGTCATTTTGACATCACAAAACACAAAGAGGAATAATCTGAAGTAGCAAGGGACTTTTGTCTCCATGATTTGAGGGATATATCAGTTAGAAAAGGACCTTTATTCCTTTGGTTTATAAACACAGCAGCCAGAATAGTTTAGGAAGCTGAAACACCCTGTTGTAGATGTGTCCTTCACTCTGAACTCCGACAGGGGGCAGCCACTCAAATCTTCAGACCTGCCCATCAGAAAAGGCCTCATGGTGCTCATGAACCCATGGACTAAATCACCTAAATTCTGATGTCATTTTGTTTTCAGAGACTTAATTCAAGCCTATGCTCCAGACAACAGTCTTCCCTCACTTTCCTACAGGCCCAGTCTCCCAGCTACACTTAAAGTAGACCTACCTTTGGAAACATATAGCACAGAAAGCCTACTCCATTTTCCCTGGTAGCTTAGAGCCCTGAACTATAGCAATGAGACACCCATAAATAAGTCTTTGCTATGCCCCAGGTGGAGCAAAACACTGGACCCAAAGGGGTCTCTTATCACCAGTCCATTAAGCATTCCCAGTTAAGGATTTCTAAAGCTCTGCTAAAGCTGTTAAAATTCACCAGAAAATTACTCTCTGAGCCAGAGAGGAGGGAAAACTAAATGGTTGAGAAAGGATGATTCAAGGCCATGCTCCAAGGGGTAATGAATTCTTTACGAGAAGTAAAACAGCTTCACAAGCGAAATTTGTAATTTCTCCTCCAAGAACAGCAAGATCCAGTGTTGAGTTTCTGAGCACAGTCTCAGACCTGAGTCTCTTAAAACCCTTCAGGCCTGTATAGCCAAACACTTAACAGTCCATCCTCCAAAGGTCTTGGGTTTGTTCCTGATAACTTTAGATGTAAAGATTAATCCAGCAACAACTAAATCAGGCTACAGAAGACCACAGAGGAGAGAAACAAAGGGGACAGCTGATCAGAAAGCCCAAAGAGGCCATTGCTGGGTGGCTTTGGAAACCCCCAATGGGACTGTGGATGTCTTGGGATCTTAAAGCCCAATTTGTAGCTGCAGGAGTTTTGAGACTTTTAACAATGGCAAAGCATTCAATTAAGGTACTCAACATGGCTTTTAAGATTCTAATGTCATTTATTATTCAAACCCAAAGAATTTTTGCTGAAATTCTGCTGCTCCTGCACCTTCCAGACCTCCCTCCTCTATTTCCCAACCAGAAGCGACCTGTTAGAATGAATGGACCAAAAATCTGACACTAAAAATTCAGTCCAAATGAAAACCACCCTACGAATTCAGAATACACTTATTCAGATGACTTATCGGACTATACCTAGACCAACTTTTGATTGTTAAATGTTAATGAAAACCATTGCATCACTCTTTAAGAAACAAAATTTTTATAGCAGTTAAAGAACATTTTTAATAACTGGACCAAATGGGATAAACTGTTCTCTGATTGTGGTGGCCTGTTAATCCCCTTATTCTGTATGTTCCCCCTGTTCCTTCCCTAGCCTTGGCCACTCCCTTGGTTTTTCCCTATTTGCTTCTGTACCCACCCAGGGACCACCCCATGGCTCCTGACAAAACCACCCCTCACTCAGACCACGTTGTCTCTCTACCTCTAAACATCGCGGTGACAAGATGTGATTAAAGCCATCTCAAACCCTCATGAGAGACCCTTCTCTACCTTCTTTACCATTTACTGCGTTGTAACGCTGCTGGCTGCCGGAGCCAGATGGCAGGGCTGTCCGAAATGGACTCCGGGATGCGATTAATGGCATGGCCCCAGGAAACCCCCGCTGTGCTCACAGGGAGCAGCAGCCGCCTGCCAGACAGAGTCCAGTGGTTACAACATCTGATAGTCCAGCTACCAGTGGCAAGGAGCAGCCTAAAGTGCGTCAATCACTAGGGGACAGACAGGGACATAGCTCTGCATGTCAGACCATCCAAACTCTGCTTCTCTCTCCACAAGCAGAAGCTTACCCAGAAATTGTTAAATCTATGTACGAAGCTGCCATGGAGCTTCCACTCTCCTTCCCTCTCTTTCCCTCTCTTACAGGTGTGGCATTAGCAGCATACCTGACTATCACTGTATCCCACAGCCATAGGGAGGAGAGAAGATCCAGTAGGCAGGAATTATGCAGCAAGATTGATTTCTTTAATTATTTTAGAAACTCTTTTATAGACTTTTTCTTCATGGTCTAATTGGACAAAGGATCAGCCACTCCATGGGTGGATTGGCTAGAAATCCTAAACATCCATTGTCAAAATATTTTCCTACTGTACCACAAACATAGTTCTACAAGGTCGCAGGTATTCATAGTTTATAGAACTTCTGCTAATCTCTTCGTGAGAGAGAAAAGTATCCCACGGGCTTAGAAAGAAGCAAGAGAAATTCTTGCTAGCAGCAATATTGTATCCACACCTGACTTCTGATTCCACCCTCTACAGAGAAAATCTTTTAAAATGCAGTATCTCTGCTCCTCCCCTTCTGGGGAAAAAGTCATATCAGCTGCATACCCTGATGTCTCCAGCTCCTAAAGGAAAGGGCAGCAGGTGCTGGTCTAATTAATTGTCTGATAATGTTCCTATTTGTCTCAAAAAAATGTGGACAGTAAAACTGCTATAAATAGATATTCAGAGCAGAAATCCTTCAGCTTCACTGTAGAGACATCTAAACCACAATTCAGAAAGTCTTGGGAGGGAGACCAAAACTTAGATACAGGTATACTCTTTGGGGCCAACAGGCTTCTAAGAACCCCAGGCAGTATCCCCCAGTGCACTGGGATCCGTAAGTCTGAGTTCAGTTCACATCTACAAGACCTGTCCATTTCCCCTTAAGGAGGGCCTGAGCTTTAAGCAGCCAATTAGGATGAGGAAAGCAACAAAGAGACCAAGGTATTGATGCCTTTTCTTGGTCTTAAAATCAAGAATCAAACACGGTTAGAAGGGGGAAAAGGGATTTTACCTCTGTATTTATTTTAAGGATCCTTAGATGCACTATGTCCAGATGGAATGCCCCAAAATTCACACCACAATGCCCACACACAGTAAATCGAGTATAACATTATAGGTCTTACTAATTAGCATATCTATCAAAGATTCCCCAATGAGAGGCTCAAGTGAGCCCCGCTCCCAAGGAACCTTCCCCTGGATGGTTCTGTCTTAGTTTGCAAAATGTGTTCTGGAGAGGACCTTGGTGTCTGGGACATTCTGATCCCTAACTACAAAGCTTCTAAATGTTTCGTTTCCTAACTTGACAAATAAGTCTAAGAAGGTAGGCTAAAAAACACTAGGAATACAGAAGTTATTAAAAGGTATAAAAGGGGTATAAAATAAAAGGTAAAAAAATCATCATGGCATCAGTATCACTCCAAAGAGACCTGAGGAGATGTCGGAATTTTTACTTTAAAATTAGCAACTTACATCTTACTGCCCTGTATTCCAGAGTCTGCCCCAAGCACTACTTTGAGGTGCTCAGGCTTCTAGAATAAGGCTATGGAGGGAGTTAGGCACTTCCACAAGGAAACAGTCCCAATATGCTGAGCAGAAACCCAAGTCACAGCACCTTGGAGACAACCTGGAGTGCATCAGGCCTCATTCACAAGCATTCCCATGCTTCAGCCCCAACCAGAGCTGGCAGTGGGTGCCTACTGTGTGCCCATGGAAGGAGTAATCTTTCCTAAGACCATCAATGGTGCTGTAAATAGTCACTATTTGTCAACAAACCATCATGTAGGATCACTTACCCAGCTAGCAAAAGACCACAGTTTACCTCCTGGTTCCTCTGCCTCCTCTGAAGCTGGGCTTCTCAATCTGTTCCCTGTAACTGTGTTTAGGCAGTGCCCTCATCCATGGGAAATGTGGATTTGAATTCCCTAAGGGAGTTACCCTGTGTGTTAGAGTGCTCTGACTTCTCTGCTAGCAAACAAGCACAGGAGTGGCGTTTACCCCATGATAAGAGCCTCTGTATTCTGTGGTGCAATTTGTGAGAATGTATTCCCCTGGTAAAGTCCTCCAGCTAACACTGAGAAATAAGAAAAGGATTTATGACTTTACATGGCACTAGGATGGGAGATAAGCACTGAACTCTTCAGCTCTGACAAGTCAAGACATTCTTGAGCAAGATCCATCAATTGATGGTTGGATTGAAGAATGGATGGATGGATGGATGGACTGATGGATGGATCAATAGATCAATGGATCAATCAATCATAAAGATAGAGCCTATCAATTTAGGGAATAGCTGAAGTTTTGAGGATGATGTTTTAAGGCCTTCCAGCCCCATCCAGCTGCATGGCATTGTGGTGGCTTGGTTGTCTAGTATGACACCAGGAGTTTGGGAGAGGAAATAAAACTAAATAACATCATCCTTCAGAGAAGTCTCCTGATCTCTGGACCAGATTTCCTCCCCTGGGTCAGATACAAACCCATAATCTTCTGGGTCACAGCCTGAGTGATAGTTTTCTGAATTCTGTGCCCAAATAGAAGATGTTGGGGGGAGGAAGTAACCTTCATTAAGGTGGAGTATTTTTGGCTTTGCTGTAGTCCTGGCAATAAATAACTCACTGGCCACTCTGTTGACAAAGTTCTCCAGGCATTCTTAGAACTGTAACAGTGACATATCTAGTAAAGACTTCAATCCACTTCAAAATTTTTAAAAATCATCTATTTTTCCTCAGTGCATTCTGTTGTCAGGAGACAAATGCTGTAGTTCACAGCCCTTCAGACTAAACAGCAAAAAACCCTAAAAAAAACCTAGGTGTCCTGGTTTAGAGACAATGATTTGCTGTTCTATTTCTGTTTTATCTTCTCCTTTCCTCTTTATTTATCTATAGGAAGGTAGGGAGAATCTCCACTACCTTCAATATCAACACAGAAAGAGTTGAGAAGGCAATGCATCTCACCTTATTCCTCAAAACCACACCAACCTTCCTTTCTTTCTAAAACAAACCAGGGACTACATCTTCCCTTTAGGGCACTTTCACTTCTCTTGATACTGGTGTTTTACTTCTAAGTCACCTTGCCCATCTGTTTAGAGAAAATTTCCTCTGCTCTCCCTGTTTCTAACCTCAAGCTACAAGCAACTAGTTGAGTTTAAGGACAATGACTGGTTAACTTTTACCCTGTGGTCCTTAGCAGTTCATGTGAAGCTGAGTTCTCACTGTCAAAAGAGCCTTAATTGCCAGCCCATATTGTCTGTCTCATGGTCCCACCACAGCAGGCACTGGACTAATCACCGCAGAGCTTCACATAGGATTTGAGTCAGTTTATTTTTTAAAAAGTATCTTTGTGTTTGTCTTGGAGTGACTTTATGATGTATATCCACTATCATCGCTCTATGCCCAGACATGATTCCTGTGCATTTCTGTGTCTTTAAAACTGGGTGCAAGAGAAAGGAAAAAGCCAAAGCAGTTTGTGCTCCAAGGACACAGAGATAGATGCTACTGCTGATGCAGGGCAGAGGCAAGCACCTTCCTGCTTTTCCCAGCTCTTGGCTCCTTTTCTTGGAAGAGAGAGATGGAGAGTTAAACTCCTTTGTTTTCCTGGGACTTCAGTTTCTTCTTCTTCTGTTCTGGGCTATTCAACAATACCAGAACATACCAGGAGACATTACACCTCGGCCCAGAGGGGCCCAAGTCAACTCTCCGAAGAGGGAAAAGCCATATCCACAAAGGACTCTGGAAATTTACCAGGTTCTCTCCACAGTGAGAGGTTTTATTATTTAGCATTGTTCTTTTCCCACTGTGCATTGTGTCTGTCAAATAATTTTTTTTTTTTCTTTCACTTTCCTCCGAGGATTTTTTTTCCCGAACCTGGTGGAGGACTGGCAGCTGTAACCTGCCTCCTATCAGAGGACGTTCATTTCAGACTTTCCTCCGAATTTAACCGGGACAGTGTTGCTGCAAATCTTCAAATTACAGATAATAAAACCACAATCCACCTTTCTCATGGAGTCTGAAATTTCTGACTTATCTACAGGTTTTTTTACCAAAAGCCAAATTCCATGCTGGGGGAGCCTATTTCCCTTTCCTCTTTGCTTGCATAAAACCCAGACCATAGAAATTCAGTTCAAGTTCTTTTTATGTTGGACATTAGTGTCAGTCCCATTTTCTCCAAGTTTGTGCAAAACTGAGAGGCCGGTTTGACCTATGGGAGCTCCCATGCAGCTCTGCATGAGCATATGCTTCAAGGGATGGTCTGAAAACATATTTTCAATGACAACCCTGCCAGAACTTTGGAAGATAATGCTAGAAAGGTTCAGTTCTCTCTTGAACCCAACCCCAATGCATCTTGAAAGAGACTACGTAGCCCTCTATGAAAACATCACCCAGTTTATTGTTAGAGGTTCATATTAAAAATGTCAAGGCATGCAAGAGCAATTTAGGTAGTCTGTTGAGGGTTTTCTCCATTTTTCAAGATTTCCATGATCAATTTCCACATATCTTATCTGAAAAAAGTGCAAGATGTTGAGTTCTGTGTTTGCAGTCATTAAGGAACCAAAAGTTACCTCCAAAAGCATTAGCTGGGTTACCAGAAAAAGGCAAGATACTGGTCCTGGTAGCAGACATTCTCAGCTGAGCACTTTCTTCTTCCTTACACAGATGCTGGAACATCCAGTGGACGCAAGTACAACTTTCTCACAAAGTCATATTTAACAAGTCCAGTTTCAATAAAAAAAAAATAAAGTTGCATAAGTGGAACTCGAAACAGAAATAAAAAGCCGTCTTTGCCTTTTATTAAGTGTTGATTGTTAACAAATGAGACCAAGGCCCTCCCAGTTCTGTCTCTTCTTGCCTGTGGACCCTGCATCATTCCAGACACACATTTGTTTTAACAATGACATTCAGTCTAGAGGGTCTAATTCTGCTCACAAGGATTTTTGCAGAAAGGCAAAGCTGCACTTGTATCTGGAATATAAGTCTTCAGCCCCCTCATCAAAGAATTCAATATTTCAGTTGTATTTTTCATGTCTGAAAACCATTTTCCTAGTTCTGAGAGATTTCCACTGAGAAAAAAAACCCCAAAGCATCCATATTTCAATGTGTTTAATCTTTTAAGGAACCTTCATATAGAAATAGCTTAAAGGATCCTTAAAATTTTCCACTACTATGAGTGAAAGACAGTTGGGCAAAGGAGTTGGAGCAGAAAACCATCCTCAAAGCAGCTGTTCCAAGACAGACACTCTTGTGGTCTTTGAGAGAGTGTGGGGCCAGCTGGTTTCCACAGATCATCCCCCACTTTGCCACCACTGCACTTAATGGGTTAAGCCTGAATCCCTGGGGGAATCTGAATTATGTAGCGTAGGCTGCCGGGGTGAAGAATCAGGAACAGGTTTTAAAAAAACCCAAAAAACGTATTCAAATAGAAATTAGCACCCAGTTGCAAAAATGGCTTTTAGTTCATTGCTGAAAAATAATTGATGCAAAATCCCTAGATAAATGCTGAAATGCCAAACTCATCTGCTGCTGTCATTGGGCTAATTATAGTGGTTTCTGAACCTCTGCAGTTAAGCAAATGACAGGGTTTCTATCATAAACATAATTTTTAAAATTCATCAGTGAAGAAAGAGCCCTGCTTTGAACTAAAACTTGCAAGTTAAAAAAAGTACATGATTTTGCAGACATAGAAAGCTTGTTTTATAGCAGGAAAAGTAAAAATGTAGCTAATAATATTGATTAGTAACTAGTTTCAAAATATCTTCTGCACTGGATTTACCTCTAGTATTTTTATGATATATTTTGCTTCATAACCAAAACATTTATATTTCAGTAAGTAGGAATGAATACATTTTAAATGGTTTGAATATAAGAACTGGAGAAAAGAAAAAACAGCAAACAACACACAATTCATTCTAGTAGAAATAAAGAGGTCATATTTCAAGTAAATGTTTAAGCTTACACAATGGACATTGAAGGCATCCACTGTTATTTTTCAGATTTTCCATTCAGACCATTTGAAAATATCTCCCTAAGTGTTATTTCCAGCATATTTACAAGTATTTTTCACGAGGCAATAATAAAGATATTATAATAAAGATATATAAAGATATGATATATAGTAATAAAGATATGATAAATAGTCCTATCTGGCCATGCCTTTCAATATTGGTGTAATCTTCTGAAGTCAATGAGTGCCAGTCTAAAACATCATTATCTAAACATATGCTGATGGCAGGGCCCTCTCAAAAGCAAGGCCCAGGCTGAGAGAAATGCAGTGAGGCACAAACCCACCTCCTCCAAAAAGAGATTTTCTGCCTTATGATCCCTTACTGAACTTAGCCCTTTTCCTGTGCTGTGAGCAACCAACAAGTAACATATTTAGGATCATCTCTTACTGATCCCTTGTTCCATCTTGAGCTGAAATTCACTTTTCATGGTGATGGGCACTAAATCAATGCACAGAATAATTTCTGCAAAAGCATCAAGCACTAACATATTTCTGACCAGCAATTCAAGAAAACCGCGCAGGACTACTTTTTAGTAAGAGTGTATCTTTTAGCAAGAGTGTATCTTTGAAGGACCTGGACTGCACAGTCAACACTCACTGGTGTACAACTTCTGACCGCCCTAATAACACAAAGAGTAAAAATAGATCTTTTATTTACTTGCTGTCCTTTGGCTGTACTTTACACTGAACTTTTCATTCTTTGTGAGAAAACCTCAAAGTGACTCCTCCAAAGAATACTCCTTTGCACCGTCAATCAGCCTGTTCCTGAAATTCAAACATTTCTAAGTCCCGGAAATGACATGACCCCAAAACATTATTCTAGCAGCATTCCTCCACCCAATGAGCTGGTGACCCTTGCAAAGAGACCAGAATTCTTAAAAGAGGTTACTAAGGTCTCAATAAGCTAAAATAACATTTTAAGTATCAGGAATTCACCTGAATATAAATGTATTTTTAATTTTTAAAGATTTATCTGTACATTTATCAGAATTATTTTGTGAAGGAAGATACACTAAGCCTGGAGAGACTTCAAAGATTTAACTTTATATACCTCTACAAATCTATGGTTATCAGTTCCAGCAATACAACGTGTGCTAATTTTTTCAAAATAACTGCATGAAGAGAAAACAGGACAAAAATAAGGCACTGGACTAACAGGTCATTCATCACAAAATTAGATATTCTGAAAATCAGGGTCTAATTTTAATTGCAACACTGGCCCAGTATGTTTATGAGTGTTACTTTTGCACTAAATTATTTAGCAATTATGCAAAAAGCTCTGAAATTATGCAAGTTCAAAGCTATTTCTCTTTAACCTTTGTCCAGTATGTAAAGTAAGAAAAATACTTGTCTTTGTGCGCTTTTCCATATTCTCTGAAGACTGTAGGTTCACTTTTTCGTGCTAACATTAAAGTACCAAACATGAACAGATGTTATAAATAAACAGCCTGTACTCATGTAATGAGTCAAGTACTTGCCTTTTCTTGGTGCCCAGTTGCCACTAGTTATTCCTTCCTCTTGTTTGTTTGTTTTTTTCTTTAATTGAGTACTCTAAGGATCTGCTCTCCATCATAGGCTGAGGAACCAAATCCTGAGTGACAGGTGTTCTGTCCCACACTGAAGCAGATTATGAAGGGATAGAAAGGTTTCTGCTTTTTTTTAAAGTTGTACTGAAAAAAAATCTGCTTTGTTTGAACTATTTTCTCTTCAACAAGCTCTCTGTGCATGTCCTCAGATTCTTTGAGATTTGCCAGAGCAGGGATGTTTTGGTCAACAGCAGATCCATTTACCAGACCTGCAGAGCAACCAGGGACCTTAGAGGTCCTCTGACTGGTCAAAGGTCCTCTGCACAAAGCTCACTGGCCAAAGCTCACTGCATAACTGCAGCTAAGGGAAGTTTTTGATCAGATATAAATTTTGGGGGTTTGGTGCCACTCATCCTCAAGCCAAGCTGAAATAAAAACCACATGGATGAATGTGGTAAATGTATTCATGGCTGGGAGGCAATAGCAGAGGGTGGAACAAACTACACCTTTCTGAAACAGTTCATTGCTGTCATCTTGCATTTGGTGGTGATAATATGTTCCTGTTTCAGCCCACAAACAGGGCAGCAAGTCTGCATGAGACATGCTGGAGAAAAGTCAGAGTTAAAACTTAATGCAGCAGGTTAAAGCTTTCCCCAGAGGACAGTCTTGTACTGAAATTTACCATTTTTTATAGTCCTGAGCTTTCAGTGTGAAAATCCTAATTTCTATAGAAACTTTGTTATGAGAAAGCAAAATAAACCAGCGAAACCTCAAACTAAAATACTTACACTTAACTCAGTACTTACATTTAACTCTATTTTTTTCTTGAGATCCTTGTGAAATACATCCACTACCAACATTCAAGTAAGAATTAAAAGGTATTTATTTTGTTAAAACACAGTTCCTCAAAAAATCAGGTATTAAATATGTATAAAATTTCTACACCACTTGAAATTTCAGATTTGCTAGTTTTTCAGCATTTTGTAACAAGTTTTGAAATCCTTTCCCACAATGCAGGAATTCCCATTTTTGCTCTAATCTACAGTCTCTTGCTTGACATAAATAATACACACACACCCCTTTCATACAACTAATGAACATGGCTGGAATGTCAAAATGAATACATTATTTTATAGGTGCCATCATTGTGTTCAATGTTGCCACTCAATGTTGCACAAAGCATGCAATTGGCATGGTGGAGCATAGACCAGTACCCAACTGGTCATAGTCCAGTTCTATTTGCTAGGATGGTGACAGGCAATGAGAAAATATCTACTCCTGACTTGAAGCATGAAGAGATTAGCAACAGCCAAGAAACAACTGGAAGAGGGATCCCCCAGTATGACACAGCCCTACCTTAATGAGCCACAGGCCCAAAGGGTCTCTAGGACTCTTTCTGTACTTTGTCATTTCAAATTCTTTGACAATAATATAGCCAAATATGAAGATATAGCCAAATATGCTGGAACTAAATATGAGGATCTGTCTCATGGGGGCCATTTCATAGACATAAAATGGATCCTCTTTCCTCTTCAGTGGTGGTTACGTTCTTGCTTACCAAATATGTTAATTAGAAACCACAGATCTTGACTCATTTTAAGTTATGTGACTGACTAACAGATTGAACACAAGACGGGTGATGCCAATTCCAGCACATGAATATTTGCCACCTGGATTCACTCCATTTCTGATTTAAGATTTTTCAGTGATAAGAAATGAAGCTGCAACTTCTGTATCTTTGACTCTGTAACCACGGAAACCAGCATTAATTGTATGTATCACTAAGTTTTAAATGTATTCAAATTTAACACATAACTCTGAAAATATTGAGGTTGTTTTTCTTTTTCTCTCTCACCTTAATATGTTACAGTTTGCCTTCTGGCTTATTTGGCTTATAAGCAGTTTCACTCATAAAAAGATAAAAGTATGTAGGCAAAAATTACACTCATTTTCTTTTATGTAACCAGGAGGTAGAGCCATGTAAATGTTTGATCACTCACTTCCTACCACTGCTGTAATCACATGTGTGGGGTTACATTTCATGTTAAGGAGCTGCCATTCCGAACAGTGAGAAAGCAGCAAAGTTCTGCCACTGACTTTATGAAATAGCAACATGTCTACGGAGGACCACAGTGATGGCTCATGGAAACAGGAATATGAAGGAAAGGAAACAAGGAAGAAAGAACCACACAATTTTCTCATTCTTCCTGCTGCTGTACCATAACCCCATAATAAATGCCAGAGGTAAAGTTGAAATAAACCTCTGAGGAAATCTGCATTCCCAGACTTACAACTGACATTTTGGTTTAGTGAAGTGCCAAATTCTTAATCATGTTTCTTGTTTTATCAAATTCCGTGATTGATGCCTGAAGGATCCTGAACCTGCACATTCATCATTTAGGCCATGAAATTATCAGAGACACTTTCAACCACTTCATACTCTTTTCCGCAGCTAAATGGGTATCAGCTATAGTCAAAATACGATGTGAAAGTACCAGAGAGCTGACAGGCTAAGGCTTTTAGATCACAAGCCTTTCAGTTATCATCCCTTTTATAATCCATACCAATAGCTGAGTATGGAAATGCAACTCTAGTGCCAGAACCCAGGTGAATGACAACGATCCAGGCTTGGACCAGAGCTTCTGGGTATGACCACACAAATGAGCGGAGCAGTATCTGGGACTAATCTCTGGAAGCAGAATTCAATCATAACTGTTAAATTGCGAGGCACATCCTCTGGATGGTTCTGGCCAGAACCACCTAACAGTTTCCAAACAATTCCCAGACACAGCTCAAGAGCTGTCACAGATTCAGGACTTTTTGCAATGTGTAGTTTGGGTGCGGGTACTCTATTTTGGAGACCAAATGCATCTATTAGCATGGACACAGCCCATAAGTGCCAAAAACCAGACCCAAATATGTTATATTAGTATGACAGGGACCACTGAGGTAGAAGTTTCATGTGAAGCTCACATGTGGTCAGTCATGCAGAGCAACAGGTTCAGTTCTCTGTGACATCTGGCTGCTAGTTTCCATCTACATTTCACAAAATTTTCTTACACTGATATCAATCAAATTAAACTGAAGGGACTGCACAGGAGCCTGAGAAGGCTACAACATCCTCCAGGGCTGTGTTTTCTCTGACCAATTTAGTGTTCATAACCAGCCTGCTCAGGAAAATTAAACTACCCATCGCTGGAGTCAACAAGGGACAATACTTGTTTGGGTATTTAGAGAAAGGTGACTAGTTTTCCTAGGCTCCTTATCCAATGCAGATACAGATCCCTCCATGTTGGAATTGTAAAAGGACGAGGCCTCGCTCCGGCGGGAGGAGAGATGCAGTCCAAGCCAATATGGTTGATAAGCGCAAAACTCCGTTTATTAGCAATCCAAAGGCACTTATATAGTATACCAGCTTGTTAACTCCTAAGTGGCTTTAAGCTTATCAAAGCACATTTCTACTTCTACATAATTGGACTTACATTGGCAAGCTTCCACAGTTACGTTATGATTAAAAGAATTCAGTGTTCACCCTCCTCCCTTCGGGTCTTATCTCCACAGCTGTACCTTTTCAAACTCCCTTCTTATTCCCAGCTTGGTTCTCACAGAGATTTTTCTCATGCAGAGTTTTTCTCACACACAGGCCTTTTGCTTGCAGGCCTATTGCTTGTACAGTTCTTTTACTGATCCCATAATTCTATCAATGATCCATGCCCCGGATCCTTTAATAATTGCAACACCTCCAGAAGGTGATTCAGATGAATTGTTGAAATTCAGCTGCAGTAGAGGGGAATTCAGAGCCATGAGCCTCCTAGGACAGGCTAACTTCAGGTTCCTCCCACCACACTTGAATTCCTCAGAATATTTTAAGATAATCTTTGATCATTTATTAACCTAAATCAAATACTTTGCATTTCATAATCAAACTTCAACAAGCAACTGCTGTTTTAGTATGTCACCTCTAGCAGATAAGACAGAGAAAAAAGAGGAATGCCAAGTGAAAGTCTTCTGTTAAATGGCCACAGGCAAATCGGCTTTAAAAAAATCTGATATCCATAGAGAGTTTGATTCTCCATGTTTAATAACACCCAAGAAATCCAGGAAGGAAGAAATACCTGAGGCTATCAACTGAAAAGAAAAAAAACAAGGTAATATTGAAAGGGTTGCCTCACTTTATCCTGTCCTGTTTCACAGAGCAGAGTTTAGATCCAGGTGCCGTTTTCTACCTGGTCTTATTGTGCCAATGTTGTAAATCAAAGATCATGTTTATCCAACAACAAAATACCAAAATGATCACTTCTTATTTCAGGAAAATAAAAAATTTGAGAAAGAGAAGTAGATACCCCTGAACCAAAGACACTAGCTAAAATATATACCTTTTCCTTCTTATACTATTGATTTGCTCACTGGTGTTGAGATGCAACATTTATCTTTGGTTTACTTACTTTTAATGGTAGCTTTCAAGACACTAAAATGTGGGCACTATAATGAATCCCCTGAAGCCTATGAGAGCAATTTAACAACCTCCGGGAATGACATATTAGGACTGCACAGACGTTCTTATTTATATTGTAATAGTTCCTATTACTAATAGACATTTTGGAGACAATCTGGTTTAGCCCCTGTGCCAGGCTGGGCCAGTGATGATTTGTCCTTGCTGAGAGTCAGGGCACTGCACTGATACATCAATAGGCTAATTAATTCCTGAAATCACAAGCTGCCCTAACTAAAAAGCTGTAAAAAAATAACACATTTTGAAATAACCTGAGTTCCACATGGGATAGCAGTAGTTGACACCACTGAATTTTCTCCTGATTTTGAGGGGCCAAATTAAGTTAATGGCCTGATGGTTTCTTCTCAGTAGCCACAGAACCTGATTTACGTTCAGTATGTATCTCCATGCAAAAATCAATTCAACTCGGATTCCTCAGCTTAAGAAAAAAATAATCCAGAAAGAAAGTAGAATACACATCTGTACTGTCACAGTAGGTATGAAGGGGAGAAACAAGGAATGACTACCGACTGTTTCTTATTATACAAAATTTAGAATCAACTAATGAAGTTACCAGACAAGAAGATGAGAATAAGTGAAAAGAGGTTGCCTCCCCCCGAGAAACATACACAAAGCAATAATTAAATTACACAACTCATCCCCACAGGATACAGTGGTTTATAATCAAGTTCAAATAGGGATGAGATCAATTCAGAGAGAATCAAACACAGATGACCCAGATCCTACATGTTCTCCTTGAACACAGTTTTACTTATATACTTGCTGTAAGCATCTGTTACCAGCCAATGACCGAGACAGGAAGCAGGACTCGTACCTGAGGAGCTGTGCCTATGGTTCTCTTAGCTTGTCTTGGTCACATCCTCAGGGCTTAAGAATGAGAACTAATTGTACTTAGTACTGACACCAAGGAGAATGCAAGGCAGTTTTGGAGACACATTTCCCTCACCCAGTGGATCAAGGGCCTGATTATGCAAACCTATTCCTAAAATATTCCCAGATGACCGTACATCCTCTGGCAAACCCACTGCAAATGCTGTTATGTTGTATCACCATGCAAAGCTTGCTTATTGCACTTAAGAATTAAAAAATCTCCATTGGTGGTTATTTTTTGCTATGTTTATTAAACATTTTCTTTCGTATTAGTAAATCATTGAAGTCCTAAACTCACCCCCTTATTATTTTTCAAAAGATAAAGAGCTAAGGGGAGAGGGGGCAGGGAAGGGGGAGACAGTGCAGAATAATGGAGTTTGCCTCCTCTTTACTTAATCAAGAGAGCTATATCTTTAAAAACCAACCTCCTACAAGCTGCTCTGTACACAAAGTCACTGCTCTATTGTTCCTGGCAAATAACACTGACCTTTCATGAACTCTTCTAAGGCCCAGGATTTTCCTAATCTTTTCAGATTTTTAGATTTTTAACAAATAAAATACTTTATATTCAGCTATACTTTTAAAGAAAAATTACTCCAATGAGAGATTTAGTGAGACTAAATGATAATGGTTTCTGAAACTGAGGTTGCTGAGAAGGCTAACTCAGAAGGGTTTACCTTCTGAGTTCTAGTTCAATTATTTCCTATTCAGTGCAGCTTGGACTGGCTGCCAAGACTCACTGATATTAACCCAACTTCTGAACTCACCCCTAATTATCTCCAGAATATCTGACAGCCAGCTGAGTGCAAAACTCATTGGTATTTCATCCTATTACAGGAGAAAGAAATGGGCCCATTGAACTGCCTTCTTTGTTTAAGCACAGCACTAAGCATCTGCGTGAATTCCTATTCCCTTCCCCACAAAGCAAACGCTGCTTTTGCAGCAAGAGGGTAGCAGCTCTATTCTGCAGTGTGGTTCAGTACTTCATGACACTGTCTGCAATACATCCTACTAGAAAAGCAAACTCGAGCCCACCCATGCCTGAAACTCAATTTAAATCGTGGAATCTTAACAATCCGTCCAAAAAACTGCCAGAATCCATTGTAATACAAGACTGTTTCAAGGAGGATTTACAGGTAGCAGGTCTTCAGTAGATTATGGTGTTACACATCTGTGAATTCCCATTGCTGTGCATAATTAGGGAGTATTTACATATGCTACTGCTTTTCACTGTTCTGAGGCACTCAGAGGATGCCAAGCTACTGTATCATAAATCGCATTGTTGAAGCAGATGGAGCTCCTTGCTCAGTTAAAACTCAGAGCTAGGCTTAATTAGAAAAGCCTGTGCAGAATATTCTTTATGTCTTTAACAACTTATCAAGTTCTTTATATTGCAAAGCAATTCAGATGAGAGGTCTTTTGAAATGTGTTGCTAATAAGCATTTTTACAGTCTCTTGTAGACGGCTCAATCACTACACACTGAATGATTATTTCCCACCCTTGTCCAGGCACAGTTACACTTGCCATTTTCCTCTCTCTTTCCGTCTTCCAGAAAAATTACACAACTGGCTGTTTCTCTAGTATTGCCCATGTAAGGATCTCAGAACACTGCCCCTGTGAATTATCACAGCACTTCTTCAGGATACTAATCTCATAAACTTTTGAAGAAATTGAGTGCAAAGATATTAACATGAAGATTCTTTAAAAGTTGCTGACGGTTTGGTTGCTTTTCCATTTTAGCTCACACTGGCCTCACTTTCAGAAGCATAGGTCAGCCACAAACCTGAGCAGTGAAAACTGAATGCTTCAAATCTTAGTTAATTTTTCAGAGCTCAAGTTGGATCTGTGTTGGTACCCTGACTAAGCTGGTGTTGCAATTCAAACCTGTAGAACATAATTTTGCAATTTTTGGTCAAGTGGTGGGATGGAGAATCCTACATAGTAGGAAATCTGTTTGTTATTTTAAAATAATTTAGGCAATTTAGTAAGGTCCCCACATTGGTTCAGTTTTGCAAGGCTTCATCACTTGGTCCTGTGGTTGTGTTTGAGAGGTTAGAGCCTCTCCACAGCTCATGCTCAGCTGGGTGGGCCATGGTGCAGGCAAGCCCAAAAAATCGCTCCTTGCTTGCAGCAGCAGCACACAGCAACCTTGAGGCTCTCCAAGCCATGTGCTGGGGAGCAGCTGCAGAGACACAGCTTCTGGGGGAGATCACCTCAGATCATGCACAGCTAGTGATTATAAAACCCAGCTAAAATCAGCATTAAATGCAGTGACCCTGGCTGCACTTGTGTTCTAGAAATATGATGCTGAGAGATCTGAACGGGATCCAAAGGGATTTATTAGTCTTGGTGATGTGTTGGTAGCTGAGTTAGATAAACAAAGAGCATTTCTGCATGCTGAAGCAATGCACCTCAGCTGAGTAGCCCTGCCAGATCCAAGCCAAGATTTGTGGCACTGACAATCCACTGCTTGGGTGCAGGACATGGGCAATTGCCAGCCAATGCAGAGTGTTGGTGCTGCACATAAAGCCTTCTCCCTCCTCCCATCTGTTCACCACATTTGGATGAGTACCCTGCCCCCCAAACTGGGATCTGTGGTCCAACTGTCTCTCCCTCTCAGGCTTTTTTCTCTGCAGTTTAACACACTTCCCTCACAGCAGTCTGGAGATGCAATCTTTTCAGAGGCACAAAGCTGATAGGAGTGACAGTAGCAATGTCCTCCTTCCCCTACCCAATAACATCAAACATGACATTTTAAAACAAAATTAGGTCAGTGTTAGGAGCAAGATTATAGGATACATGCTTCTCATTCCATGTAAACAAACAGGGGACTTTGTACAGGGATTCTGAGCATGTAGTTGCACTTTCCTTGGCAGAACAAGTATTTTGAGGCTTCTGCTCTATTCAGCCCTTGAGGATACATTTACATTCAAGACCAAATTTCTTTCCTCCATTTCATGCTTCTGTAGATCTGTATGTGGCTGCAACAAGGCCAGCATCCTCTTAGGGGTATTAGACCAAGACAAAAGCAAAAGAACAGTAAGAACAGTAAGGAGGTAAAGCCCAGCCAAGCAATCAAAATGGACTTTGCACTCTGGTAATTCCCAATTTGTACTCTACCCAAAAAATATAGCAAGCTATGTAAAATACATTAAGAACTGCTGGGAAAAGCGAGCAGGTGAAACGTGCAAGTGCACACAAGCTGTCACCACAACTCATCATAATCATGCTGTTCTCATGTTCCTGCTGTGACCACCTGCGACTTGTTAGCTAGTCTCCTGGCATGGGAGAAATGCTGGTTTCTACCCTCCCACCTTTGCTTCTTCTGATGTAACTTAGTCAGGAAATTTTGTCTATAGGCTATACTACCATAGCCTTAAAATGCACATACTGTATCTGACTCACTACTCCTGACCCTTCCAAAAAAAAGGATTATGGCTTTCAGTTCTGGGATCTTCTTAGCAGAAAAATCAGCTGCTGACAGAACACGATGTATTCAACAGTCCTGAAGCCTAAGATAATAAAACAAAGGTAAATGGCCAGGCAAAGCCCACAGAAGTAATAAAGGAACAAAATTATTTACACTGGAAGAAACTATACCAGCTTCTCAAAAACAGATCTGTGAACACATTAACTTCTCTTTAATCACAATAAGGAGACTGAGAGGTCGTATACCATTCACTAACTACTTCAAATGTCACCCTTTTATAATTCACTCAAGCCACAGACAACCTGTGTTCCAGAATCTCCAGAGACTCACACCATGGACATAGCACCACCAGCTGTGAAAATCGAATTATCTACCTTTCCAGTTCACATCCTCCTGAGCAATGGTTCTTCCACATTCAGAGACTGTGTATAGCAACATCTTTCTTCCATCAACCTGTTATCTTCCAAAGATCCCCATTGCTCCTTTTCAGGGCAAAATGTCTGTGAAGAGATCTCTGCTGTGAGCTCTCAGCACCCTGGTCTCTCTAATATTGTTGGTGACTATTGTCTTTTCATCTTTATAGCCTTTTCTTGCTATGGCACATTCAGAGGCCTTGTCACAGCCTGATTTCTCTCCCTGGTTATATTTTTCCTCTTCCAGTTCTCAAAAGCTAACTACAAAGATTTCCCACGTCACCCTTCTTTTTTGGTAAAATGTCTTTCCTTCCCATTGCACAGGAGATGTGTACTTTGTTCTCTTCACCTGCTCAGAACATCTTCCTTCCCTTCACACTGTGCAATTATCTTTCACAAGCTGCTTTAAGCTCTCCAGCAACCCCAAGTGCTAAAATCCCAGCAAACATCACTGAACAACTGCTTCCTCCAGTGTGAAAAGCTCATAAATGCCAGATATGCCACTATGTGCAGTGTTATCTGCACATCTCCCTCCAGTCTCCACCTCCAAAATAATCCCCCCACCTCTGGAACAGGAGAAGATGCTTAACTTCTAGAGCCAGAAGCTGCTTGCCACAAGTTTCAAATTAGCAGTAGAGACTGAATCCTGCTGAGTTTTTACAACTTTCAAGAGCTGTGTCCCACGTATCTTCTGGCTTTTGAAATGAAATCTGACCATTCACCCCACTGCCCTACCTCATCAACTCTTTTTAATGAGTTAAAGCTGTTCTTGCTTCTCCTTTATTACTTCACAGCAAAGCTCCTTGCCCGAAAAACTATTTGCTCCTTATATGTTATGATTTCAAGGTCTTTACAAGGGCAGTTTTAAATTTTCCTTGTTCTCTACAGCACCAAACACAGCAGGTCCTAAGTTTGTGCATCACTAAGCACTACACAGTGTAAGCCAAACAATGAATAGAGCTGTCAATATTTAACTTACTGAGCATTTCCCTGGGGCCCTCAACGCACCTCTTGGAAACTCCTGCTTAGAGGTTCTTTCACAATGAAGAAAACCCATCCATTTGTTCAACTCATTTTTTTGACTTTCCTGTGGTTTGACCTTCAAAACACCAAACAATACTTCCATATTAGGTTCATCATCTCTGAACGCAAGACCCTCTGCCTTTTCTCTCCCTCTCAGATCAAGGCAGCTCATTGAAGTGTGAGACCCCCTAATCTAGTATCTTCAGCCTTTTCTTCACTACACATTTCAAGTTCAATCAGTGAGAGTGGAGAGGGGACAGAACTGACATTCAGGACAGGCTTGAACAGGCTTTTTCCCTTTTTCCCCTGCTGTGGTTTAAGCCCAGCCGGGAATCAAGCCCCAGGCAGCCACTTGCTTACTCCTCTACCAGTGAGATCAGGGAGAGAATCAAAAGGGTAAAAGCCTGAAAACTCATGGGCTGAGATAAGGACAATTTACTAGGGAAAGAAAAAGCTGTGCACAAAAGCAAAGAAAAACAAGGAATTAATTCAGCACTTCCTATGGGCAGGCAGGTGTTCAGCCACCTCCAGGACAGCAGGGCCCCATGACACATGACAGTGTCTTGGGAAAACAAACACCATCACTCCAAATGTCTTCCCCTTCCCCTTCTTCCTTCTATTTTATATACTGAGCGCAATATCATATAGTTTGGAATATTCCTTTGGTCTGTTTCGGTCACCTGAGCCACTGTGAAGCAAATTAACTCTACCCCAGCTGAAACCACCACACCCCACAGAATCTGTGCTCAGTAAAAAGTAGGCAAGAGAGAAACTTTAATGAAGAGGTCCCTTTTTCATACTTATGATCAGATGTATCTAATCCTTGAGGAGCTCTGAACATTCCAAGGACACCTAGACTAGTCCGATGGGCAGGAGAAATTACCTGCCAACTGGCTGATTCAGAAAGATGTATTCTTTCCCCAGAAAAATGGAAATTTCTTCAAGCTAGAACACTAGTTGGATTTAAAAAAGCAGACCTCATGAGCAGCACAAGGCACAGGAAAATAAAAAACAAAGAGAGAGAGAAACCGTCTTAAGAGTGTGTTTAGCAACTATGCTTCAAGGTCTTACCGAGCAGTGTATAAAATGTAACACAACAGGACTTTTCAGCTTGAGGCAACAGGGAAAGCGGGGAGGACTGATTCTGGAGGTCCTACTGCTCACTGATGCTGTGCCAACATTCAAACAGGGAAAAACCAGGAAAATAATCTCCCTCCAGCTTGGAGCTTAAAGTCCATATATGAGGCAACTTCAAAATATATTAAAGCTTCCCACATAATTTCCAACATAAAGAAAATTAAGAAAGTCAGGCTTTGTCTTAAAGAATCACTTTTTTCAAATTGAGAAAGTGCTTAACGTTGAAAGAGTTGTGAGTTAGATTCACAGTGGATACAGACAAAACCAGAACTTTTGAAGAGAATTACACTGCCTTTCCTCTGATGAACATCTGCCTCTGTTGTCCTGGTTGCAAAATCACCCGTTTCAAAGACAGATCAACTTTTTGTTACCCAAAAATGCATTCATCTTTATGTGTTCTTTGTTTAGCTTCAAAGTAGGATTACATAGTCACTGATAAACACAGGAACTTATTTTGCCATGTCTGGATGTCTGATCTTGCATAAATAGATTTTTGTTTAACAAACCATTTGTTTCCTGTTGTTTTGTTACCCAGGGGTTAATTTTGTCATTGCCACACGCTAAGGGATGTATTGCTTTGAGTCAGAAAACAGCAGGGATGCTGTTTGTCTGGAATGCAAAGAGAATGGAGCCAATCACTACAGAAAATAAACACTGGGCCCTATGCTTTGCCACTGTTCTGGTTCTGAAGGTGGTACTTGGTCTGCCTGATCACAAAAAACACTGACATCTTCAATACTGTGACTCAGCCCATGTGTGTTCACTGCAGAGTAATACACCACTGTAAAACACTGAAACATGATATTCAAAGGGAGGTTCTGTCCCACTGGATGGAACGATTAGGGAAATTTTGCAAGCACAGCTCTATCGTGAAAGAAGTCCAACTCACCAGGATACCATGGGAAACTTGCACTGGGTTAGAAAATATTTCAGCCAATAAGACTCAATGGATGTTCCCAACTGCCCATGCAGAGGGTGAGACCATCAAGAATTAGGGCATGAACATGACAAGCAAAAAGGCAAATATTAGTTGCAAAGGAAATTCTGAGACTAGCCCCATGAATCAAGACCTGCTAGTGGATTTGGTCTGGCAGCCTTCCAGGTCATTGCACAACAGCCTGGTTCAGGTTGCCAGAGCCAAGTAGATCTGGGCTGGTCATGTCCACTTGTCTCATCTCTGTGTACCATGAGATGCCTCTTAAGACATTCCAACACATGTTGCACTTTAACAGGAGAGAGGTGCAGAGCAGGGGTCTAACAATAAGAAAAGGAAAGCTCATCCTGTGCCCCCGTATTTATCCAGACAAAGAGATTGCAGAGACAGTTCTTTGGAGGAAAACAGGAGTCCATGATTTCTGTAGTAGGCGGCAACATATTCTGCTTAGTACAAGGGCAAAGTGGCATCAGAATACTTGGAAATGGTACATAGAAAGAGGAATATTAAGATCTCCAGGGCGTGGGCCTCCATACTTTGTTTTCTGATGGACAGATTGGAGGTTTTGTGGCACTGCCTTTGTAAAAAGGTGTGAGATGGGACCAGGTGACCTCACCATTTAGGGAAGAATGGTTTTGTTCTTCAATTAACAGCTCCTCTAGCCAACAGTCAGTTTGGTTGCAGTGGAGAAGTGGCCCACTGAAGAACACCCCACATAAGGAATCCAGAGAAGATCGGTCTAAGGCTACATCTCTCCCCACTCATGCCAGGCTAGAAGCCATGTAGGTATCAGACAATTCTGCTGCCATCAGCCATGCCCACAGAAGAGCAGCCTTCCTTTGGGACAAAGGGGGAGGAAGGTTCCAGCATCACCCACGTTCCAGCATGTGATGGAGAAAAGGGGAGGGTTTACCCATCATCTCCCTACTCTGCCTCAAGTACTACATGGAGGTGAACCCTGTCTCACACAACTCTGACCAGGTCCCTGGATCCCTGTTCATAAGAGAACCAGGGAGGATGGTGAAGGCAGTCTCTGAAAGCTCCATGTCTCACTTTGTCCCAAGGAGAGGGCAAGAAATGGGTTCAAATACTTACAGGGTCCTTCTTTGTCATTTCCCCTCTTCCCATCTAAACCCCTGCAGATTACACCTACAGAAAGGAGCCTGAGAGGCTGTCCTACTTTCTTGCTTCATGCAGATTTTCATCCTCGCAAAATGCAATCCAAATAAAAAAAGTCCTACTTCTCCCTCCTAGATTTCTGCCCAGGCTGGCTTTGAGTCCACACTAGCAATGTTAGCATAGACAGAGACTACAGGAATCCTCTCAGTTCATGCAAGAGCAGCCAAGCTAGAAATCCTTTAGGATTTTCCTCCAGAACACGCAGAGTCTTAGCCCTGAACATTTAAGCCAAAGGTCTGGTTCTCAAGAACATAAAGACGAAAGAATCAAAGAGGTGGTGCTCGTTCCCTTCTTCTGTCTTTTGGGGCAGGGAACAGGTATATGGAGAATGAAAGGACAAGGATGGGGAAAAGAATCTCTTTACTTGAGTGACTCTAAAATGGGAGAATATGGCTGTACTGGCCCCCTGTAAGTCTTGAGAAGGTAGGTAGATTTTGGACCATGCAGGCAGTCAGACTTCTGGAGACTGCAACAGAGCCCAGAGCTTGGCTGGGCTGTACACGATGTATTTATTAACAGCTTAGGTTCACAGTAGCCTCCAGGCTCATCCCTCCTTCCAGTCTGTGTGCTTTTTATCAGGTGTTTGTAGAGCCGAGAGCGAGTCTTGCTTTCACTCCTTGGCCCAAACCACGGCATGTAGCCCACCAATTCCTCATATTCTGTACTGGCTAACACTGTCTGGAGTGTGAGATCAAGAAAGAGGAGTGAGGTCTCCATATTTGACCACAGCGAGGTTCCTGCCACCCACAATTGCCCAGCTCCAGCTCTAGTTCCATTCCTATTCCCCAGCACAAGTGCAGTGACGAAAGTCTCATGCTTTGGGTCATGGCCAAGCATGGGCTCTTCTGACTGCCCTGACTCACAGTCTCACCCCATGCAAAATGCACACACTGAAGGACCCACACCTTCAAGGCCGTGGAATCATGTCCCCACCTGCCTGCCCTCCCTGTCGTCTTGACACAAGGCATTCCCAAGCAATGTGCAAATCCATACTGCTCCCATTCACTTTTCATTACCCAGCAGTTTTCTTATGAGAAATATCCACCAAATCAGTGCCACACATCCAAGAGCACTTCTGCATCCTCCTTCCCCTCTCCTGTGTATCCCTGTAATTCCCAAGCACCCTCACAACCCCATCTGAAGCAACCACAGCCTTGAGACATGCTAGGAAAGCTGACATTACAAAACCAATTACTTGACTTTCAAAGCCATCCTGCCTGTGGGAAGCTGTCAAACACAACTGGTCTGGGCATGCCAGAAAAAGCAGAGTGAAGCAACAGCATTACTGGGAGTTTAAATCCACTTGATACTGTTTTCAAACAGCCGTTTTCCTGGTTGATCTTTTAAACATTTCTGAAGATCTCTATGCTTCCTGAATAGAAACAGCAGCAGCTCCCAGTCCTGAGCAGCAATTCACTGACAGCACTGCTCTGAAATCTAAGCCTGTGCACTGGTGTGTTCAGTCTCAGAGGACTGGACCAGCATCTATGAGCCAAATTCTGCTCACAGTTTCATTTTATACAGAAGGCCATAGTTTTTCATATTTCTTGAAGCTGCTGGGTTCTCTCTCCTGCCTGCTGTACACATGCAGTACTGAATAGCACTGTGGGGTATGTTTATCCTGTCGGGTAAACCCAAAAGGACAATTCAATCACTAGTAAGAAAAAGGGTTTTACCACGGGGCAAACCTATCTGAATGTCAGTGACTGATGCCCAAATGGTACAAAGGGTTTAGTCCAGCTCTCATAAATTTCAGGGACGGCTTCTTGGCTAAGTTACACACACTCCTTTGAACCATATCTTAAGGCCTTCATCCCCAAGGGAAAATAGCTCTTCAGGCAAAAATTAATGCAATGAATAAAACATTTAAGCAAGATCCTTGAGACTTTATTTTCCCTGTGTGTTTGCCAGTGGGGGCCTGGCATAAACATGCAGGTCAGAGACAAAGCTGCAGAACAAATAATTGGTTATTACTTCTGCCAACCTTAGGACTAATCACTACATGGATATCTGTACCGCTCTTTCTGCCTTCTGCTTTTGACCTCTGCTTTAAGCATGCTCTTTATATGGAGGATTTTAACAAAGAGCTTATGTAGCTTGTGACTCCACTCTTCTGAGACTTTAGGGAGAGCTCAGCAACAAAGTTCTTTAGGTACCTTCAAAACTGCCAGCCCTGAACATTAACCCATTTCCCATTTTACCCTCATACTTCAGAGCTCTTCAGCACTAGAAAAGAAAATTAGTAGACTTTTAATTCCCTTTTTATAATGGAAAAATATATTCCTCCTTCCTGCTGCTATGAAAAGTAAAGGATGCAAGAAACAAAAGTGAAATGTTTAGTTCCAGCAGAGTCTTAGATGTCCAGCCAGTTATCAGTATCTCTTTCTTCATGCTATTTTTATATCTCATGTCTTTATTCCCCTTCACTTCCCCTGCCAGTACAGGCCCTCTCTTACAGCAGTGTTCCCTAGCTTAGAAGGAAACATAAGAAATTCTGTTTTCTTTACAGAAAGACTGGAATAGTCTCCTGAGGAAACTGCTAGAAGGCCAATTGATTGATACAGTTAAAACAATGTTTTTCAGGAACAAGTGGGGAATACACTGTAGAGAACAGTCCTTAACTGGCAAGAAGTAACTGTTACACCTAAATGTACAGAAGGTGCTTGATGATAGTGGGATGATATGGCTTCCACAGGGATTTTCCACCAGGGAGGGGGAGGATAGCTGGGATCCAAAGGGATATGTTTGTATTCCCCGATTAGCACTGCCAGTGCACAGGGTTGAGGAGACATGACACAAAGCAGATGCACCGCAGCATGTCCCTTCCCTCCCCTTAGCAGCATTCATGCCCTCTGGATCCCTTTTCCCCCCCTCTCTCCTTCATTTGTCTCCCGTAACACGTGCTACATTGACATATCAGTAATCCTGACTTTTCTGCTCCTGACACCATCAAATTTTGTGATTACAGAGGAAAGAAAAGAGGAAAAAAAAAAGGAGGGAAAAAAAAGAAAATTGAGCTAGTCTACCACAATTTGTTCCTCACAAACCCATTCCACTTCCTGCATTATTGGTGCACTTCTAATGCTTTTTGGAAAGGATTATTCTTTTTGGAATAGGATTATATTCTGGATTATAATCTTTCTTTTTGGAAAGGATTATATTCTGGATTGGGCCAAATAACAAGTTCTGTCATGGAAAGCCCCTACAAAGAGAAAGATAACTGAAAAGAGATAAAAATTTGTAGGTAATGCTGTGGAGTCAATCTGATGCAAAGTCTTCATTAGGATCTAGAAGGGCCTTATCAAAACCAACATTAGCAGAGGAGTGGATGGTTTTGCAAAGTAGTTACAGACCAGAGGGGAAGAATCAAAGCCTATCTCACCCACCAGGCAGGAAGATCCCCAGAGCTCACTCCTGACATGTTCTTACCCCATGCATGAACAGGACAGTGCTATGGCTTCTCTCCAGCATCATGGCCCCATGACATGAGACTCTGCCGGTGACTCAGATTCACCAAGCATCTGCAGTGGGGACACAATGCAGGAGGGAGGTGCACCTGGAATATGACATCTAGTTGAGTCTTACTACACAGGTGAAACCTGTACAACATGCTACTCCCACCTCCAGCCCATTTTATGACCAGATACAGGAGGTCTCACCCACTGGGGGAACAAAAGCACACCAAAAATGTGAGCATGGATCTGTCCCAGAGATAACACTGGATGCCAGACTTAGTATTTCTAAGCAGTAAGTGATCTGTCTAATGCTAGTATAGCACAGGAGAGCATCTACAAAACACATGAAAATTGGTCAGGCCCAGCATGAAAACCAAAACTGTAATTAAAGTGAATGCCTGAAGAACATAAGTTCCATACCACAGCACGGACATTACAGAAAGTCTTCCTATAATTAAATCAAACTCTACAGCAAATGTTTATGCCATACTGTAATTGGACCAGCTGCAAGATCTGCAATTATGGAAACTCTTTGAAAAGGTTAGAATTATAATTCCATAATATGAGCCTATTAATGGACATTTTATCATTTAAACAGTGAGTCAGGAAAAATACTTTTCTTTTTCTTTCTTTCTTTCTGAATTTTGCTCTGGATGCAGACATTGTGAGCAACTGTCACTCATACTTTTTTTTATTTGCAAATGTTTCTCTTCCTGTGGGAACAGCAATCATGAGACCATTTGAAAAGAGGGCTTAAAGGCTTAAAAAAGTAGTAGTATCTTGCACCCAAAAGAAAGCTTTGGAAAAAAATCTCAAAAGCAGTGGGGTTTTATACTGAATAAAAGCTAGGAATAATAATACTTTTTTTCTTTCTTTTCTAAATGCCACTTTGCAACTTCAGAATTTAGAATTCGAAAATCTACTTTATTCCCAGCTAAATATAGCCCTGCATTCAACCCTAGCTGAGGCAAAGGTGTTTCTACAGGGAACTCCTATTAGTCTGCCATATTCTCAAACCACAGCAACGGACAAGTTTTTTTCATTATTAACGTGTGGAGCTGCATTTCCCAATGTTCTTGTAGGAATATGAATCACAATGACATTCAGCAGGATTTGTGCTCCTAGATAATATTTGAAAATTCTAATGATAAATATTTATATTCAAAATATTGCTTGGAATAGATCTCAATAAAGCCACTGGCCCAGTGGCAGAGAGTAAAGACAGAGTAATATAAATAGTAACAGCAAAACCCAGGCATTGCACAGGTGAGCCACAAGTGTGGGTCTCACTGAGGAGGAAGGCTGAGCATGGTCCAGTGTGGGATGACACAGTGAATCACCTCACTACAACCATGACAAACAACAGCAGAGCAGAAATGCCAAGCAACAGCTAGTATTTCAGTGGCATTTCAGGCCAGCACTTAGTGTACTAATTACAGCAAATGCCAGTATCCTGTTCCAGTAGGACAAGGGGTAATGATTTTAAACTGAAGGAAGATTGAGCCAGATTAGATATAAGAAAGAAGTTTTTTCTAATGACGTTGGCAAAACAGTGGAACATGTTGCCCAGAGATGTGGTAGATGACCCATTCCTGGAAACATTCAAGGCCAGCTGGGATGGAGTTTGAGCAGCCTGGTCTAGTGGAAGATGTCCCTGCCCATGGCAGGGGTGGTGGACTAGATGACCTTTAAATGTGCCTTCCAACCCAGACCATTCTATGGTTATATGGCTCCATGATTCTATGAAATGACACAGCCCTTCCCTGTAAAGCTCAGTTGAGGCCCTTGCATGCCATGGAGCACGTGTGCATGGGTATCAGCAGGGCTTTTACCTCCACAGGTAGGGTCACAAGCAGGATGCAGGCAAGATGTAGGCTGGATGCAGGCAGGGCTGGCACCATGGGGCCACTGTGAAACCTCCTGGCTGCAGGGCTGTGCTTGGTGGGCTCACATTTGTACTGTTGCACAGGACTCAGAGAAATGGCAAGCCAGAAAACCCAGACTTCCATTTCCAAAGGTGGGGCTGGGGGGGGGAAAAAGATAATTTTGGAAGGTTTCAGGGATGCACCTGAAGTCCTGCATGCTGGGATGGGGGTGTTGAAACAGGACAGCTGGGAGATGGCAGCAGCAGAGGATGGGGTAAAGACCAGTTCAATGTCCTTCCAGATAGCCCTTGGATGTCAAAGTAGAGTTTCAGCAGTGAAACCACTGCAGGAAAGCTTTCCTATCAGAAAAGCAGTCTGGAGGAGCGGTAAGTATGTCAAATGATACAAAAGCTGTGGAACTGGAAACAGCAAATCTCTGGGTGAATTAGCAACAAGGGAGCAGATAGTCATCTGGCAATACTTGTCTAAGATTTATATAGCACTCAAAGTGAGAAAGACAAGAAGCAGACACTGCGTAAATATTTCTCACAGGTGGTGAGGGTGAAAATCCTTGGGAAATAAACTCTGGAGAGACCTGAAGAGACCCAGGAGCTAAAGGCAGTCATGTAGACCCAAGAGAAGACTTTGATAAGCAGCTTTCCTAGATCAGAATACAGCCTGCACACACAGCACACACATTTCCACAGAAAGTGCTTCCAGAGTCCCATCGTCTCTCCTGCCAGGACATTGCTGTCTTGTGAGGGACATGCACCCACATGGACCATTCCAGCAGGGAAGAGAGAGCAGAAAAGCTAATTCCATGGAAAGACATTAAAAAAAAAAAAAAAAAAGAAGGAAGTTTCCTCTGTAAGGCAGGTATTCACAAATTTGGCTTCGCCACCAAGACACACAAAGTTCTTTAGGCAAAGCAAACATGCCAGCACTCAATGTAAGTGCAGAGTAGTGGTGCTGGTCAGGTATAACCATTGCAGAGTAACAGCAGCTTATGCAGCCCACAGTAAGAGGCATGGAAAATTCACCTGAGCTGTGCTCTGCTGTGACTACTCTGCAGCTAATCCAAAAGTCAGCAAGTGAAAAGCTGCTGAGTGTCTGTACGATACTGCTGTGGTGTCCTGGCAAAATTTCCACAGAATAGTAGTGGATGCCCAGCAACATAGCGTCCTTTTGTTAAAAAGCAATAATTTCTCCGTTTCCAAGTGTTGCATTATTCTTCTATTACCCATCAAGCAAGAGAGAGAGGTTTCAAATTTACACGTGACTGATTAGATTACCTGAGTGATCCACTGATTTCCCTTGGCAAATAAAATGAACAGAAATGTTAATGCTGCACAAGAATTGTACTTGGTATAACATACCTTTCTCATCGGCCATTGCCTGTATTGCATAGAGCAGCAAATGGGTTTACTGTCATTAAAGTCCCAGCTTCAATAAACCTGTTGCTCTAGCAAGAGCTACGCTGTGCAAGCTTGTTTGAAAAAATTAAACCCCTTTCTTTTCTATACTAGTTGGTAGCTCTTCCTAACCCAAGTGACACCCACATTTTACAGAACCCTTTCTCTGCACATCACAGTGCAAGAGCATTTCCCAGCATTAAAACACCTTTGTCTCATATCTACCACTATCATTAAGGGGCAAGGTTTTCATATGAGTTCACCAAGCCAAGATGTCAAGCAGACCAGCCATAATCTCTAGCCATGCGTGATGCACTGCCCTTGATTTAGTGCTTCTAAACCAGCTCCTGAGTGCAAGACTGGACCGATGCCCACATCTCAGCACAATTGCCAGGGTGACGTGACCCAGCTGGGTTACGCATGGTTTGGATACATACTGCAACCACATCATCCTGTTGCACTAGAAATAAACTTTCACAACTGCTATTTGATAGGGGAAGGAGTGTGGTGAAAGGGCTGGGTGGGACAGAGTTAAGATTACAGCAAATGGGCTGTAATGTTGCAGGCAGCAGCAGCAGCCATGAGATCAGTTAAGTGCCGTTAAGAGTGGTAACTCCTCATTTCCTTGTTTTTTCTGGGTCTGCGTCTAGCATGTGGCTGCCTGAACAAATCAGCTTAATGCGTTTCTCCATCTGTTGGGATATAGTGTGATAAGCTTGTATAATTTGTAAGTTAATTATTTACATATGTTCCTAAAACTGGAGGAAAAGAGAAAACTCTATGCAGAGAATGAGCAAGGATGGAGGAGAAGCTAAGGGACACCATGACTGCATTCACCTCTGATCTTTCTGCAGCTCCAGGACAGCTTTGTGGTTTCTAAGGATTTTCAGGAAAATAATATGAGTGAAAGAAAGGAGTCCAAAATGCAGTCATTGTGTTTCCAGCTAAGAACAACTAATGCTGAAGGAATTTAAGGACTGTTACGAAGTCCAAAGTTACCCTGCTGAAGCACCAGGCTTCCAAGTCTGGCAGCAGGGAGCCGGAACCCATTGGCATGTCATGCTCCTACTCCCCCACCACAGCTCACCACCCTGGGAAACCTGCTCAGATATGTGCATGGGCCAAACAGTCCCTCAGATAAAGGTGCTCCAGGCAGGAAGGTGCTTCTTACTGGCAGTGTATATGTTGAAATACCCATCTATTTCATTTTCCCTATTTCCAAATGCAGCATGTTCCCAAGCCTGGTGGAGCAGACAGACTGATTTGGGCTACAGCTGCTCTCCCCTGCAAACAGAAGTTTAAGAGCCTCATGTGTCCAATCTGCTTTTAGCCATGGATTTTGGTTATGTTTAGCAACAGCTGATGTCTGAAGTCAGGGAAAGACAGAAACTTATTTTCCAGTTTTCTCCTTGACATCACTTGCCAGTAAACTCCAGAGGGGTGACAAAGCTGGCTTGCTAGTCCTCACTCCACAGATTGCATCCAATGCGAAGTGGAATCTTAGAAATTTACCAAAGCTTTTATAATTTCAGCGTTTACCAAAACCAGCTTTTGTGAAAGAAACATATTCCTATCAAAAGAAAATATTTTCCCTAAGTCTTCTACAACTTGTTATTAGCTAATTTCACATCACCCCATCCTACCCTATAAGTAACAGGCTTCAAGACCACATTGAGGTCAAGAGAAGATGCATCTGGACCAGGCTACCCTGAGATGGTGCTGTCCCTTGCCACAGCATTTTATAGTAAACACATTCTCATAAGAATTCTGGCCTGTCAGAAACAACGAGAAAATTATATTGAATTAAAATTTCCACTACAATGGCATGTTCCCATTTGAATTTCATTCCTGATGCAGGCTTCCCACCAAAATCAGTGCAACTCATCTTTAACCAACCAGAACAGACAGATGACAATATTTGCTGTAATTCACTTCTCATTTCTGGGAATGAGGGTCCTGGCTGGTTTTGACAAACAGGCGATGCTGAGGACATAATGCCATGATACTGGAGAGATTTTCTGCAGTTCTTACACAGAGAAGAAATTCTTAACAAGACAAGTAGCACCATCCTCTGGACATCAGTGGGAATCCAGCACAAAGGAAACAGGCTTGGTTCTTTAGGTAGTGCCAGATTCAGATCTCGCCATCTGTAGAGTTCATGGTCTCTGCAGCACTTGCTGGAATTCAGCAGGAGGTCTCCATCCATCCTGTGCTCAACAGTCTCACAAATTTAGTTCAGCATAAAAGAAAAGCCACCAGAGCAACAGATTAAAGTTATAAGGAAGAAGAAATCAGCTAAAGAGACAAAGTCAAGAAAAAACAATATATATCAGGCAGTAAGCAGAGGTCTTCTGAGAGATATTTACCATACAGTTTTACAACCTGTAGATCACTATCACATTCCCCAGATTAACACAGAGTCATTGAGTCAAACATAGCACAGAATTCATTCTAAGATTTACATTAAGGAAGATTTTGACTATGCATTAATATAAAACAAAATCTTGGGGTTTTTTCATATTTCAGGCAAGAATTTAAGGACCTTGCAGAAAAAGAAATCCAAATGCTAGGAAGCCTTATAGTTCAAAACAATTTGTCTGTCAATAGATTTTAGGAGATCCCAATTTCTTTTTGTTATTTTGATATTTCTGCTTATTTCTAATCTGTTCTCAAGTTTGCATCCAACTGTGTAAGAACAAAGTTAAAACCTAACAGTTTATTTTAAAAAAACAGCACTAAAAAAAGAAAAATTCATTCTTGAGCAGAGATACCTGGATTTTTAACTGTCATGGGACAAAAGAAAAGATACAAATCATCACCACAGCTGGAAAAATCAGTGGAGAGGTCCTGGCAGTAGTTTATCAGAGAGCATCGATAATTCCTTCGTGTTCCAATTATGTCTCTAACAGCATTTTACATGAAGTAACCTGCTTAAATGACAGACCTTAAAGCCTGATATCACTTGTGCAAGATACAGAAGCAGAATTCATGGAAGAGGCAAAATTCACAGCTCTTCAACATACAAAAATGGTAGACAATACACAAGCATTGCATTAGGGGATTTCCACAAACCTCAGTTTGCAAAATCTCAGTGCTTATTCTATAGCTGCACAAAAAGCACCTTTTGAATAAACAGGGATAATGACAAACCTAGGTCAGATGGGACTGTAAGATCATTCCATTAGGTTTCCAGACAGTGTCCTGAAAGGCAAATCATTTTGACTTTTAGGAAAAAAAACGAAGATCTTGTTACTTGCAATATAGAGCAGAAAGGAGATTTAGCCTTTAATTTCCCTAACTACACTGCCAGTGCTAGTATCTGAATGGCAATCCAATGATCAGCCTGACAGGTTGGTGCCTTCCTCTGTTTCACAAGATCAGATCCAAGTAATACCATCATCCTTATCAAGAAACATAAGAATATTTCACACCACAACTGGAGTCTATTCTGGGACATATCCTTGTAGATGCTGAGAGTCTCCAGTTTTGGTGACAGCAATGAGAACAAATGTTCAGCTGGGCCCATTCAAGGAAATAGCACTTGACTTCTGCTCCCCCGTAAGTACCTCCTACGTAGATGTCCAGAACAGATCAGACAAGGGTTTGGGGATGGTTCCTTATAAACCTACCTGGGTCTTTGTGCAATGGCAGTAATTGATTATAGCACAGATAGGACTGTGGACCAAACTTGCAATACCTTTTACGTAGAACCACATCCTGGCTGTAGGAAAAAAAAGCAAAAAGCTCATATTCACATATGCAAAGGCATTTTGCCCAACTTTGAACTCACTCCAGACACTGCAACTGGGAGCAGAGCTCAAAGAACTGCAGCCCTGTCCTCTTGCTAGCTCCCTGCCCAGGACTGATAGCACAGACTGCTGTTGCTGCTGACAAAAATTCTGAACTGGTTCAAGGCTGTGTTTCCTAGCCCAAGACAGAACTTCACAGCACAGGATAGGAAAGCTAAAGTCAAGGATTGTTGTCAAGGACAACTGCAAACCACCTGGGCCTTGCACGGAAAGAAGGCAGTTGCTCTAAAAAGGCAGTTCTGCTATTCTTGTTGGGTGCACACGTTTGTGTGTGTACACATCAAGTTGTGCTGTACCTTCCTCTCCCCAAAGGAGCAGACAGATGGCCCTCCCAACCTCCAGGCATTCTCCTGTCCAAGTGATGCTGCTTCTCTCTTGATACTGAATGAAGATCCACTGGACCATTCTTCTCCTTGTTGTGCTCCAATTGCATTCCCCCCGAACTGCTTTAGTGATATGTTTCTCATATCTGTAATTGCGTGGAAGTAGAAATGCGTGTCTTCCTCCACTTCATGTAATCTTCCAAAAACACCCATCCATTCCTTGCAGATACCAGCCCAGCACATGATCATTTCTTCATGCAGTCAGCCTAACAATAAAAATCTAAAGGTGAGGGGTTTAAAATGATATGTGGTGCAATGACTGCAGTCATCAGATCTAAGGAAGACAAGAACACAAGGACTTGAGCTGCACAGTAGCTTCTAGAGAGATGAATGTACTGATCACAAAGCTGAAAAACAAACACATACTTCTGCCTTACCTTTTCTACTAAAGGTGCAGAAAATATGCCCCATTTTTCACATAATACCTGTGTATTCTTCTACTATTGATATTGAGCTCCTATTTACACTGCTTAAAGCTGAATTTGTTTCATTTCAGTTAAAAAAAACAGCCTACCCACTTCCCATTTCTTAAATGTTACTGTTGTTCAGTCTTCCCTCACAACCGTTGCCTAAAACCTCTCTAATGGCTTGGTGGTTGTTTAAAAAAACACAAAACTTATTTTAATTGCCTTTTTTTTTTACCTAGAATGTTTTGGCCACTGAAAGTGGAATCACAACCCCAGGGCCATTGGTTTGGGGAGATAACTATCTTTGGCCAGTGCCAGGAACCTTTGGCCTCAAGTTCCGCGGCTCATTACCTACTGAAATGTGAGAAAGTATGACACGGCCTTGGAGGGATGAGGGGCTCACTCATTTTGCTCTATGAAAGATGCCCCTTCCACTTGGGAAGAGGTGCATTGAGTTCTTCTGTGCATAATTCATACACAGCTCAAGGACCCAGGAGCTTTTATCTGGGATGCTGTAGGATAAAACCACATCAAATCATCTTTCCCCCATTTCAGCAAAGCAGAATTCTCCTTGCTCCAGTCTCCTGTTATAATGCATGAATTACACTGAAACAGAAAACTGGTTGGAAATCCACTGATCACAGATATTCTAAAAATGTTCCCAGTAATTTCTGGGTTTGTGTCTGGCTGAAAAAATCTGATATTTCTGATCATTTTTCTAAATGTCTAGAATTTCAATATGTCTTAGTAGATGTTACAAACTAGAGGGACAATGCTTGAAATACTTGAACTAATAAGATAGCAGATGCTCATCTTCATCCTGGAAAGAGCCATTGAAGCAGACCTGCCTTTGCAGAGTCCCAAGGGTCAGAATATGTCGTATCCAAAAGCCCTGTTTTTTCTTCAAAAAAGCAGACTGGAGCAGCTTTGCCTTCACAGCTCCACTCCTGGTTCAGTGCTGACCTGGATGGAGCTGGGGGAGGGAACAGGCAAAAGGAGGCACAGGAAACATGGTGCTGATGAAGGATCATCAGGCCTTTGATCCAAAAGGCATTACCACTTCCCCAAGGAGGGCATTTTATGGTGTCTGTTCTCCTATCACAAACGTCACCTTAACATCTCCCTGAGAAATTGCAGCAACTGATTTCCCCGGAGGAACCCCAGTACTCATTTCCTCGACTACAATTCTACAATTTAGAGCTGATTTCCTTCACCCTCTCCAAAACAGCAAATCCGAAACAGTTTGAATTTCTCCAGTTTTATGATGTTGCATTTTATTGTCCACTGGACAAAAAGTTTCAAACATCACAATTATTCCCTTGCATTCATTGCACAGTTACTTAGAAAGGAAATTTTTAATCACTAAGTCCAGTTTTTCTCCTCATTGCAGCCTGCCCATGTAGTTATTCACAGTGGTTTTTGTTACTGTTGCAGGCACAAAACTCTAGGTAATGCTGGTAGAGTTGCTGTCATGTAAGTAAAGGCTGAGATTTTCTCATCCTAGAGGACTCCTGTAGCTTCATATTGTGACCTTTTCTAAATCCTCTCCTCTGTGCTGGTCTAGATATATCTCCAAATGCATGGCATTTGAAAAGCAAGAACTCTACATATGCTATAATTATGCTTATTTTTGTCAAGGTCTGTGCTACTCTTTGAAACACTTGCAGTAGGCCACAATCCAGCCTACCCCGTAAGGCAGAATCAATTTCTAAGGAAACAGATTAATGTACTAAATATATTTGCATAGTAGTCTGCACAAGCACATTAGTGAAATTTTCAGCAATGAACCATCTCAGTGTTTTCCATGAGCTATTTGGAGCAGAGCATTACTACAGCTCCTTCTGGGGCTGTTTCAGTGCATGCAGTACATCAGTCTGATGTACTCAGTGAGGAGAAAGGGACTCCCATAGTGGACACCAGCCAAGAATCTGAATCCTTGTAGTTTTGCCAGACTACTCCAACAAGCCTTGTCTTTCTTATAAACAGTAAGATGAAAAGGATTTATCTGTTTACCAACTTCAGGTCAGAATTCCTTTGAAATGTCTGTGTCTACTCTGGGGAAGAAGTAGAAGTCAATACTTTCCCTAACTTCTTTGCATAAGCCTTTGTGTTAATATTCTCCTGCTATTTTTTGTCAGGTCCCTTAAGGCTATTTCTATATGCATCTAAGCACACCACAGCTTAAATACAAAGGTTTCCCACTTAGTAGTAGTACTGGTAATTCTCTTCTTGTCAGTACTAAAAACATTGTGTCCTTTGACATTTCAGTGGTGCATTAACCACTTTGTGTGGAATACAAATGTAAGCTGAGAACTGATTTCATAACAGAGTAGATTGTCATTTTCTTGGAAAAGTGGTTCAACCTTTTTAAGTTTTGTTTCCAGCTTTTCCACTGGACATGCTGAATTTGTCATGATTACACAGCTGTGAATGAGTACTTCAACATGAATGTTACCTGACAGAAATTATTACTGGAAAGCCCTGGTAAGTCCAGTTTAAGTAAAACATCTTCTATTAGTTGTCTGGCCTTAAGGTTGCTTCTGCTTAGCAGAAGGTGCTGAGCTTAAACTGCAACCGGCTCACTAAGCAGACTCATTAAAACCAAAGACTGCCAGCACATTCCTTCACTTTGAATGAACACTACGTGCTAAAAACCAGGATGCAAAATTGTAGGTTACAAAAATTTTTTAAGCCTATTTACAGAAATGGCAGACAGAGGATTGTCAAACTAGCTCCAGATTCCCACTACAGGAGGCTGCTCCCTCCCTGCACATCCCCTGGATGAGCCCTTGTGCTTCCAAAGAGACCTAATACACATATGCATAAAGTCCCCCTCTGGAGAAATGTATTGCTCTCCACTGAATGCCTAAGCCTCTTGTCTTAGAGACCCTTGACTTAATTATGGAAAGTTAGTCACTGTCTTCTCCACTGCCTCCACAAAATCAAGCTCAACTTTTCTCTAAAAAAAAAAAGGAAAGAAATGAAGAAGAGAAACCACAGATGTAGTTATAGAGCTCATGTGGTAATGACAGTCTGAGTTAAAGATTTTAATGAGCAAAGTTACCTTAACCAAACAATAAAACAGGTCTTCTAACATAGTTGGAGAAACTATGCTCTGGATAGGTTCAATTCTCTTCTGCTTGAATACCTTGACTCCAAAATTTATTGAGGTTTATTAAAAAAGTTGTCAGCCAGGTTCAGACTGTGACTGTAGCTTTTTCCTAAATTAATGGTGAACCATTCTCTGCAGTCATACATTTTCAAAGTGCTATTTCAATGATAGTGATATGACTTAAGGGGGAGGTGGGGAGGTTAATGGACCCAATGTGTTTGGTGAAGTTCATGAAAAGGAGTATTTCTTTTACAGCAGCAGGCTCCACAGCATCAGTTGCTCCATAATCCCATATTGCCTGGCACATGTGTGGCATGTAACTGCAAAGCAACACTAAGGAAGGATCCGTTTTGTCCAAATCTTAATTCACCACTATCTAGTAGTGTGTTTCAAAAGCTTTCTAAATCTGAGACTCAGTTATAAATTAAATAGTGTTATGGGAGGATGAAGAAGAGTTTGAAGTTTTCATTTAAATAACCTTTGCAGTTAAGATAATTCAGGCTCGCTTTTCCCTGCTGCAGCTGTGTGCAATTTCCAGTCAATAAGCTGAGCAAACGGCGTCTGCTCACAATAAAGCAACCAGCAACAGCCACAGCAACTGATAAAGAAGCAGAAACATGTCCTAGCAGGGACTGCCCTTTTCCACAAAAGCCTTCGGGGCCAGGCTTATGTAGGGGAGACCACACACAGACAAGGGAGGCAACAAGTTCCCTGTGACCCCAGGGCTCTTCCTCCTCCCAGCAACACCGGTTTGGCAGCTGGCACCCTGGAGAAACCAGCACAAGGTATGAGAGGTGTCAGCAACCTCCTGAGTCAGGCACAGGTGATGGCAGTGTGCCACCCTATGAAGGGCTGGTGGGTCATGTCACTTCCCTGAGGCCAAGAACCCTTTGCAGTCCTTTCCCACCATGCACAAGATGCCTTTCTTCTGCCCAGGCTTCTTTCCTGACCCCTTGTCAATAACCACTCTTCCCTGCCTCACTCTTCTATTCAGTTTCTCTTTAATATACTTATAAATTACTTATTAATATACTTAAGATTCAGCAGGCCTAAAGTTCCCTCACCATTAAATTAAAAGGAGAAATACAGCCTGGTATGGCTATTTTCTCAGCTGGTTCCAACTCCCCCACATCCTCCTCATCTGTCTCCATGTGCCTCCTCTAAGACAGTGGGACTTTGCTCTCTCACTGCTTTGGCATAGGAAAGACCCAGATACTTGTCAGCAGTGTTGTGCAAGTGAGTCAGATGTGACCCAAATGTAGGGTTTGCCAATAGGGGTGGCCCATGAGCAAGATGCAATCCAAGAATGAAGCTGCCTTGGTTCTGGTGCCATTCACCACTGGGCAATGAAACACACAAACCTATGACAAGACTGCTGTCTTCTCGTCCCAACAAAACATCAGGTGCTGACTCTTCTATCATGCTTTCTCAGACACTTGTGCTTGCAGTTATGAGTCTTAATCAGCAGTGAGGATCCAGGCCAGTGCTTGGTTCCCAGGCAAAAGTCACAGCAAAGCTTGGAGAGGCAGGATCACCCCCCTGGGAGTTTCAAAAACAGCACCCTTCATTAATTTCTCAGTGGCTGTGGTTTTTAAAGGAGAAAAATCATCTCTTTCAACATCATGGTGAAAAAAATTAGTGAAATACAGGCTTTGAAGTGGTGGGAAAGTACCATTACCTATTCACAGACAGCAGTCTGGTGTTCACTACATTTGATAGGGAGGCTGCATGCAGCAAATGCGTGTAAGGACACATTTCCTTCAGAGAGCAGTAAAAGTGCACACTTCCCACTCACATGCCATATAAGCTACTTTTCACACAAGCAGGCCAGCTGGCTCCTACTGTCCTCTGCTCTGGGGAGACAACTGCTCATCCCTCTTTAGCCTTTCTTCTTTCTGAGGCATCCCAAAGCTGGTTTAAAGTTCATCATGCAGGCAGGTGGATTGTCATCCAGCTTTGGCCTTCTCAGTTCAGCTTCTTCTATCAAAATTTGCTTCTTCCAGCTTTCATTTCCTACCCACTTGAAAGGCTGGAGTCCTTGATCTAGCTATATATTATGTATCCCTGGTCTCTGACAGCATAATAAGTAGCTCTGAGTTTTACAAGGAATACTGGATTCATCATGGACATCCCTTATCTTTTCTCTGCTCCACTACTGTTCCTTTGTCCACCCATAGGTTTATTACAAATTCTGTAATGTAGGCAGAATTCCCAAAATGCTAGTCTGGCTTTCAAAATTAAAAGCTGGGCCAGGTCTAAAGAAAAAAAAATCTGTACTTAAATTGTCTAAGAAATTATGGTTACTACTAAATAATAACAGAATATTATTTGAACAGGTGATGAAGAGTAATAGAAGAAGAAAAGGGTTTAGCTTTATTATTGCATTTCCTGGTTTGTCAGGAGTTTATTTTCTCCCCTTGGAGACTGTATTGGCATTGTTTGCATTGGATACTGTAGTCAGCCCGTACAGTCTGTTACCAAAGACACTCATGATGATATGGTCATGCAAAAAAAATCACAAAGATATCTCACAGGCAAATATTCCAAATAATGAGAAGACTATGACTAGGGCTTGACATCTAGGACTATTCTCTCCTTTTCTTGGCTCTGTGGATTATATGTTTCCCTCTTACAAGCCTGGCAGCAAACTTACTTTGCCCACACAGCCTTAAACAGCCATAATCCTCCAGACCTGGGGACTGCTCAGTTCACTTGAAAATTTCCAAATCAGAGGGCATGAACTAGGGGTACAGGAAAGTATCCCCAGTGTTACATTCAGTGTCAGGATGTAAGGACAGCAAAATCATCACTTTGCCACAGGGTTTCCCACTGGAGCAAATCCAGGGAGTAGGATTAACATGCTTCCTATCTTCCCCAAAGTGCACCCATCCAAAGCTTCCTCAATGCCCCTGTCATCCTCTGCCAGCCCCCAGCAAGCCTCCCCACCTGCCTGCGCAGAGATCTGGCAGGCTGCAGAATCTCAGGGGATTGTGGGGAAGCAATTACAGATGAATTTTGGATCGTGGACGAAAGAGATTGACAGCAACTGCTCCAGCCTTTCTGAGGGAATCACAGAGAAGCCAGATCCTAATCCCCCAATCCTGTCCTGACGGTGTGATCTTGGATCAGTCACTGCCATCTGTGTGTTCAGATTTCTCAGGCACCAAACAAAGCCTGGCTGTGCTCATTTACCTACAGAAGTGTGGGGATGCAGAGTGGATTAATTAGTACTCATGCAGAACTCAGAGAACAAAGTAGCCTTATGCTACTAAATACCTTCAAGCCAAAGTCACCTCTGAACAGCCGGGTTCAAGGATGGATTTGGTCTATCAGGTATTACTTTTCCTCTAAATAAGAATTATTTCAGCCTTTCCCACGTTCAGAACCTGATGGGGACTGATTCCACAAAAACAAGTATTAAAATTGCTTTTGCCCTTCTTCCATTAAAGTAAAAAGATTAAATACACACATTTAGAAGGTCACAAGAACCATTCCAGTAATGCTCCTGTAAAAGAACTGTTTGTGTTAATAACTGTATTATCTGTTCTACGTGCTCTAATTTTCTCCCTATGGCATACTGGGGAAAACATGCAATTTTGTTCGAGGAACCTCAGAAGTGGTTGGGGTTTTACCCCTGGTTAAAATAAAAGAATTTCAACAAACTCTACTTTCTCGGTTTCATTAGGATTCAGGCAGCATCTGAGCTCCCCCTGCTGTTTGCAAAAATAAAAGCGATGTACGGCTGAGCTAGATGAATTCCTAATACCGAGTTTCTCTGGCCAGGGGCAGGCTCTAGGGATCCCGCTATTTGGTCTTTGGAAAGAACTAAGTAGCTAAGTATCAGTAAAGGCCCGTTCTTACAGTCACACCACTGAACACGGAAAATATGACGTTCAGAATGAGAGAAGATAGCTGTGTGTAGAAACAACCATTTGATGTATGAGTCAGAAGAGGAGAACATTTTTACAAGCCCAAAAAAGGTGTTGACCTTAAACCATCCTCTAATCTGTGGCCAGAAGTGGATCCAGCCCTTCTATAGTAGGCAGTATTCCCAGCAACATCCTAGGGCCAGAGCTGAGGCTGTGTGACACTGAAATTACTATGTCCTTTGTGCAAAGAGCAGGTCTGCCCATGGAAAGATGTGCTTTATATGTGTGAAAATATTTTTATCTGATGCCCTTGGAAAAAAGCCCAGTGCCCCTGCCAAAACAGCCCTAAGTCAATAGGGAGCAGGTCTACACTAGGGAATCAAGGGTTTGGGGATACTCACCCTGACAGAACCAAGAGTCCAGTTATCATGAGCCAAGGGTTTCAAGTCTCATTATTAAAATGCCTCTGGCACCTCGGTGTGTGGTATGAATTCCCCTTAGATTAACCGCTCATTGCCCTCAGATTTTTAATTCTCTCATCAAAGAGGCAGACACCTCTGAACTGCTCTCCAGGGAAGGCTAAATTAGATGCTCTGAATCACCCTCTGGAAGAGCCCCTTGTGCAGCCCAGATGGCAGATCCTGAGCCAGCTGAGATGCACAAGTGCCTTCAGCACCAGCCCTTGATCTCCCCATCTCATTTAGTGCTTTTGAAAAATAACGTGTTTTAATGATGTTAACCCCAAGGGGGGAAGAAAAAAAAAAATTTAAAAATTTAAAAGTTGGGGGGAAAAAAAAAACAGAGAAAATAATTTTTAAAAAGGCAAGTTCTTCAAATAAGGATTTCCAACTGCTAAAATATTTTCCTGTTTTTCTGGTTGCATGTCAAGTCTCATTAGGCTGTGTTAATGAAATTGTTCCAGGCAATTTTTGCATAGTTGTTGTTTGTGGTTTTGCCTAACACACGTGAAAGGGCAAGCTAAGTCTGGCTCTTCTTCAAGTAAGTTTAACAATCAGAAAAGTTGGGTGGGAAAACAAAAGGAGAAACAGCTTATTTTCAATTCAATACTTTCTCTATAACAGTAAGAAGAAAAAATTTAAAGGTGTGTTCTGCACTTAGATTTGTACCTCTACCATTGTACAGGGATGAATGGCACTTTTAAGGGGGATTTGGTGAGGTTTTGTCTACATTTGAGTTCTGTTTCAAAGAGCAGCAATCAGAAGCTACCTCACATAAACCCTGCTGTGCTCTTGATGCAGAAAGTATTTACACCAGCACAGCCATTTAGACAGAGCCTTGTCATTCCTAGAAAGTTTCAGTAGATACAACTTTGTGCTGTAAACAGAAAGGTCACATACCACTTTTTGAGGGTAGAATTCCCCAGCTTCCAAGTATACATGGCACAAAAGAAGCCAGGTATGAACAGCTGAGATATCCAAAGCAATGAAGGCTGCCAAAGCAAGAGTTTGACATCATCAATATTTTCGAGATATCACCCCAGCTACCCCAGCCACTTCATTCCTGGGATATCAGCACCAGTTTCTGAAGAAAGCTAATGATACTAAGGAAAAAACTTCATCTCCTAAACTTTTTCTACTGCAACAGAGATATTCTGCAAGAGAAATTGAAATCTGTAACAGCATCTGGATGATAACAGAGGGGATGAGTCAGACACATATTGGTACTGCTTTCTTTGTTTATGTTTCCCATACTACTTTGAGTCTCTCCATTATTCATCTTTATTTATTTTACAGCATTGGGATTGCAAAAACTGAGAGCTGTTACAAAAACAAGGTCAATGCCCTGCTGAAAGCAAAGTTTAGCAAAAGTATCTGTACAGCTGAATCTGCAATCCTCACATTGAAATGAATTGTGAGAGCCCAGAACAGCTGCCAGATCACAAAATTCAAGTGGAAGGTTTGCTCAATCTTCATCCAACTACTATGTGCACCAAGAGAAATCTAAATAATTTAGAGATGTAAAGGTTTCCACATGTCTATAATCAGCCAGGTATGCAATATGCACCATGTAGGACAGCCTGTTAATACTGAAAAGCTAAATGAAAGCTGTACCACTCAAGAGCCACGTTTGGCAAGTCTGTACTACTGTCACTGACAGCTAGCAGTCACTCTGGTCCTAGAGAACTGTCTCTTCAGGACAAGTTTCTGAGGTGTATTTCTTTGTCCCACCATTATCCAGGTGACAAACTGCTGGTAGAATAGGAAGAAGATGTTTATTCCTACTGCCCTGTTTCTATCTGTGTTCTAACTCCTGCCTTATATGCCTCTACCATCTCTTCAGCTCCAACAAGTATTTCTCAAATCAGTTTAGTATTGTATTAACAGCCATCAAAATCCCTTGATTTACCATCAGCCGAAGAATATCTTTCCAGCCCTATTCCTTCCTCCAGCACAATGGCAAATAGCACCCAGTAGTTTTCTCTTACCACATCTCAATTCATACTTAATATGCTCCCTTTACCATTTTCTCTACCTACCAACCTCAGCAGGCGCTACAGGTGCTCAACCAAGACCTGAGAACTTTGGCCACATCGCAACACTATCACACACCTTTAACAGGCCAATAAAGGTGGCTACACCACACGGCATATTGGCAGCATACGGAAACACCAGGAAAAGCCCGTAGCATCCTCTCATACAAAGTTGTTTAACCTGCCCCAGAGCAACACCACTGTCCTTTACTTACACCCTTTGGGTAGTTGCATCCAGGTTTCCTAAAATCTGGCAGTATAAACACAGCTGTGGACTTGCATTCTGCTGAAGCCTCATTATTGCAGTTCAATTATTGCTGGCTTTTCTCATCCAAGTTTCCAAATTACCTCTAGCCTTTATGTTGTTATAAAATAATTAGGGTTTAATAAGTCAGAAAAGAGGGCAGATTAGGATAATTAGGCCCTGTGATTGATTACTGGGGCTGTTGTGGAATATACCAGGTGAAAGGCAATGAAGGAGAGAGTGGGTATTTGCAGAAGCTGAACAGGACTAGGAAAACGGACACCCAGACTAACCCTGAAAAATATTAGTCCTGAGCTAAGCTCAGTCAATTAATCATAAAAAAATCTTAGCATAGATGCATCCGTCTCTTGTTGCAAAGGAAGAACAAAAGGCTTAGACATACAAGGTGTGGGCCCTCAGCATCTCACCAAACGTGCTCATCTCTCCCACTTACTGAGGTAGAAGCCTGAGGGGAGTAGTGATGTCAGTACTCTCTCCTTTGCATCAACCTGTCACACAGCACAGGAACGAGGAAAACATTGAGCCCTCCTCAGCTCTGCCTGCCTTGAGAGCTTCTAGTGAGGCTTTGAGTAAGCCAGAAGTACCTGCCCCTGTGGCCCATCTTAGTGAGTGCTTGCAGCCACTCAGCTTGAAGGTCTTCAGCAAACACCCCAGAACAGGGCTGGCTCTGTGCTCACGAACAGGCAAGCTGTGACTCATGCCCTCTGAATCTAGGCCTGCGATTTTATTTCCCACATGATAATAAAAGGGTAGTAACACTCAGCTAGTCAGCTCATCACATCAGCATAGCAAAGGTTTTATTTAATAACCTAATCCAGCCCTGAAATACATCCAGTTCTAAACCAGTTTAAAATAAAAACTTCTCCAAGCGGTTATGGATGAGTCAGTTTATCATGTTGCTTTAAGTGAACTTTGATAAAATGTTCAAAGAAAATTGTTGTCCCTGTGTGAGGCAACTCTGAGTAACAGGGAACGTTTTCGACAGCCAGCCACATTTTGAAAAACACCCTAAGTAATTAGATTAAACCAAATAATTTCACCCATCCTTTCTTCTTCTTACGTATCCTCTGCACATCTGAAGGTATTTAGAAACCTGTAAATATTAGTCATATCTGGGAAGAATACAATTATGGTTCATTGAAGCTCTGGCTTATCAAACCCTTGGGAAAACCTGTATGGCAAAATTAAGAAAGAAGGAAATTACAACCCTGTCTGCTGTGAAAATTTAAAAAAAAAAAAAAAAAAAAAAAAAGAAGTTTTGTTCCAGAATTAGAAAGTTCCATTTGGCAACATTAGGATTATGATTACTTAAATATGCCAAGTTATCAGTCTCTTGAGAAGCACATTAGAGAAAAATCCTTTTAAGATGCCAGCCCTATAAATACACAGATTTAACAGGAAGCAGGTAGGCACTGATGAAAAGGAACCTCTTATCCAAGAGCTTTCTCTGAAAAGTATAGCAACAAGGTGTGGCTGTTCGATAAGATGAGGGACTCAGGACCCAGGAGTAAGTCACTGAACTTACACATTGAAGTAATCTACAGGACAAAGGTTTGCAGTGAAATATAGTTGCAATAACCTACTCTTAGAAAACAGCTCCTAAGTAAAGGTTTGTGGGGTCAGAGCACTCAGCTAAGGCGCAGGAAAACTGTTGTGTAGTTTCAGGCACATCATCAAATACTACTTTTATTCTGGATCCAGCACCCACATTAGAAATAATTGTAAGCTCAGTTCAAAGTTGTGAACATGAACATCCCATCCTTCAGCTGCCACATAAGCATCTCAGGTCATGACCCCACATTTTTTGACAAAATGCCAAGTTTTGTGAGGTTTAGCTACTTCAAACCTTGTTCAAACCTAAACCCAGAATCCAGGTGTTCTGTCACAGCTCTTTCACAGACAGGATAAGGTTCCTCAGGAAAAAACTGTAGCACTTGATGCTCTTCTTCCAGAGCAAAAGTCTAATGATTTACACTCTCAGCCAGTAAGTGGGAAGCTGAAAGCTGAATTATTTCTTCTACTATCAGAAATTAAAAGCCTGTTTCTCCCCTACAAGGTTACACATTGAAACACAAACACTTACTCTGAAACAGACGTACAGGTGCACTCCTACCCTAATCATTTGGAAGTTTGCTTGCAAAGAACAGGCTGGGTTTTAATCTGGGGGCAGTTCTAAACAAGACCATTGCTGCTTTATGCTCTTTCTGAGCCAGCAAGAATAAGATTATTTTCTCCACAGTGACAAGGCTTTAAAGGAAAACAGGAGTGCTATGCCCATATAGCAGCCTGGATTGCAATATTCAGGGCATTTTTCAAGGAATTACTGTTTGCAGATTTAAAAGACTGAAGGTTCAGGAGAGAACAGCTTCTCCATAGCTGGTGGACTGGATTGGTGATATCCTCAAAGTCCTTTTCTGATCAGAAAAATGAGAATCACAGTCAAAAATTAGAAGGGCTGCGCATTTCCGAACTTTACTCTTTTGTCCCTGTTACTCCCCATCATTTTGGAGCAAGTGTTTCTAAGTAGGCACACGGTTACAGGGAGGTGCTTGAATTAAGGCTTCTGGAGCTTGGGATTTACCACCCACCCCTGTTCTCAGCCTCCCTGACTAATGAGCCATAGGCAGCTGCATGCTGCATACATTGACGCTGGGCAATTTCCTGCTTAATATATCAGCTCTCTGGGGTCATCAACTTTTCTGTGCCTCAGTCCTCATCTAGAAGGACATCATAACCATGAGGGTACTTGTGTACATGGAAAGTGTCCCCAGGAAGGAGATTCTATGCAGATCCCAAGTCCCTTTTTTCAACCTTTCTGATACAGCAAAGACAGTGACGGGTTTGGATTCTGCCCTAATCTCTTTTGTCACTTGAGTTTTAGATGTTTAAGCCCTTTACTGGGTCTCTTCTTGTAATCCCCCTCTCAAGAGCAGTTACAGAGAGGTGGGACTAACTCGTGGCACTCTCAGCTGTTTCTGCAGCACTGTTATTAAAGGGCCACACTTTCTCTGCAGGTTGCCGCGATGCAAGCAGGGAGCTGCAGTAATTAATGTCAGGCAGATACGAAGAGGAAAGGGTTGTTTCTAGTTGTGAAGAAGCAGGTTTGGCTGAGGTTCTTCTAAGACAGTTCCCACACTTGAGCTGTAAAGCAAATGCAAATGTTTCATAGTGCCCTGAGCAAATTTCACAAAGTTCAAGCCAGGCCAGCAGGATGGCTCCTCTGAAGAGCCTTCCTCCCCAGTTCCTCTTCAGTTTCTGCTCTGCTGCTCCTGTGCAAGAGAGGGAGGCACCAAGAGCTTCCTTTTCTTGGTGGCCTGCTGAAAATGTCTCCCATCACATAAGCTATGAAGAGACAAGTGAAAGTGGGGACAAAAGCTCAAGCTTCTTTTCCTTTTATGTAGGGATGATTGTAATTATTAATCTCACAGCAGCAGAGGTAAATATGATAACTTCATGACTCAGGATGTGCCTTAAAGGTCATTCTCTGTTCCTATCCCAAGCCAAAGGGGAAGAAGGAAAAAAGCCTGTTGTATTCATGTTCTCATTTCTCACTGAGGTGAGTCACCCTACCAGTTAAACGCTATAAAATGACAAACATTGGTAAATAAGATAGGATTAATGATACTGATGACTCAACTGAAATAAACACACATCAGTCACAGCTCAGCAGCCTGAAAGAACCTTATGAAAAGAAAAAAACTACTCAAATCAAAGACAAGATGATGATTGCAAATCTGCTATTAATAAATATTTTCTATGACAAAGCATTCCACGCAGTATTTATATTTCATTATGCACAACACAAACCAAGCGACTGAAAACATTACTCATAACAATTGTGGAAAAAAACTGTGAGAACTCTTTTTCATTTCTGCTAGGGCAATGCAACTGCCTCTTTTAAAAGCAACAAACTTGCCTTCGCATAAAACCTTTTTGTCCCCTGGTCTGTATGATTAGGCTTCATTCACAGGTTTGCACCTGTTTTCTAATGCTGAATCTCAGAAATAGCCTGAGTGACCAGCCAGCAGAGAGTGCCCAGCTCCCTAATTCAGCAAGAAACTGCACAGCATAGCAGGTGTACAGGTATATTCCGTTGCATGGGGGCAAGCCTGCAGCAGCTAGAGGGTGACAGATTGGCTCTTCAGCTGCAGGTGAAAGGACTGTAGGCTTTCAGCCCTAGGACATCCCAGGTCTCGGGGCAGAGCAGCCATCATGGTCCTTGCATTGCTCTTATGGCTACAGATATTCTCTAAGGAAAGAGCATGAACTGTGGCACAGCACAACAGCAATGTCTTTATCACCAGCACATCCTTAGGATATGCTCACCTATGCATCTGTGATGTCCCCTCTCCAGCAAAGGACTGAATTGACCCTGTGCTTCCTGCATATGCCCTCCCTGCTGTATTTTCATTTTTCCTAGATTAATAACTCTCTCATTCATCTGATAGTATTTTTGTCCCTAAGTAGTGTCTTCATCTGTCTGGGAGAGTACAAATTAAAAAGACTGAGACAAAATGAAGCCTAGATATTACAGGAATTGATGTGTGGGCTTTCTTGCAGGAGACAATCCTTTTTCTGCTTCTGCAACAAACTCTCTTCCTGGTAAAGTCTGGAGATACAAATCTTGACTCCCAGTATGTGGCTCTCACTGAAGTCACCAGCAGGTATTTGCAGGCTGAAGGTAGAATTTGCACATGGGGAAGAATCATTTGCAGTTTGCTTTTCAGAGCAGTTAAGCCTGATGTGTTGGAGATATGCATGTGAGTCATCTCACTTTTCTCCCCTTCTGAACAGTGAGCACACTTCAGTCTAGTAACCACATATCTACTCTGCAGCATCTTTATGTTTTCTTCTCTGAATACTCCACAGACAACTTAGAGAGAGAGAAAATTTACACCAAAATATTGAACAATTTTAGGTCTGATCTTGTGGAACAGAAAATATGGACTTTCCTTCTTGATCACATATCCCAGAGTGTTTTAATTTACCAGGATATAAATATAGAGAAAGTTTAATGCCTTTGGGTGTAAATCAGAAATAACTCAAAGGAAAGCACTAGAAAATGTTTTTATCATTACTGGCGGTATATATCACATAAACCACAGACTTCAAGGCAAAACTCTGTTCTCATCTAACATGGTATAAATCCAGAGGAGCTCAGCTCAGCACACCCGAGTCTCCCCAGTGTTTAATTCATCCAGCTGTGTTTGTGATTTAGCAGCTGCAATGCAAATATCGGTGCTGAAAAGGCACTGAGGACACTAAACAGCTCTGCGGGTAACCTTGAGCTTGGGCAACTCCATCGGGCACCTGGCTGTCACAGGCTCTGTTCTCTAATTTCTTCAATCCCAAATCAGTTCTGCCTCTTGCAAGCATAGGTTTATTGCTTTCCCACAGCTTCTCTCATTTTTCAATTCTTCATTACAAGGACACACACTTAGTAGAAGTTAAAAATCTCCGACTAGGTGGAGAAACGTCCTGTATTAAGCATTCTGTTATAACAATAAATGCAAGTTAATCCCTCATGGCATAGCTATGGCATCAAACACTGTCCATCTCCTTGCTCTGCATTAATCAGCCTTCTCTACAGGCTTTCTAAGCAAGAGGACTTCTAGGAGGTAAGTATTTTTTGCTATGTGGCCTTGTAACAAAACTCTCCTTTGGAACTTCTGAATGCTTCCCTGGGCAATTGAAATAATTTCAATAGCTCTTGTTTCGCCCCCTGAGTTCATATGAAAACAATTAGGTTCTGAGAAAGCATCTACACAGCTGAGTTTACAGTCCACAGGAATGAGGAAATCCCTCCTCCAGCTGCTGTGAATTTTACATAAAATGATCAGTGAGCATAGTCCCAAATACAGCTTCTTCCCCTGAAAGTAGTTTCTCCAAGTTAATCTCTGGTACTGAGCATTTTACCATCATTTCTTTAATCTGATTTGATTAAATTATTTTTAATAAAAAGTATGGGGTTCTTAATGCTCCAGATTATCATCAAATCATTAACGGATGCTAACTGGAGTTACAAAAAACAGCCACAGCACAGGGAGATGCTTAAGATGCCTGTCTCAGGTAAAGCATTATTTGCACATTTGGGGGGACATAACATAAAAATTTGCAACATGAAGAACTGAACACTGATAAAATAAGAGAAAACAAATGGTTTATCCCACTGGCACAAATACTACAAGGGGCAAAGGCAGTCACTGGAGTCCTATACTGTGAAACAAGTATGTTCAAGCAAAGAGCTGCTCCTGATGCTCCCTCTGACCTCACCCCCTGGTCTCATCTCACCTGTGCCACTGTGACTCTAAGAAGCCCTCTCCATCTCAGTAGTCCTTTCCAAAGAGGAATGGATCACACAGCTTGCAATATCCAGACTAGAATAACTCCTTGTAATCTCAATTACTGGCATGTGACCAAGAAAGTACAGCTGCCCCGAGGTGCACTTCAATTGTGCCTGGGTAGATCTTCTCCTCGGAAGCAGTCGTGAGGACATCTCAGGGCTACTTATGTAATTTGTTAAGCAAACCTGTCTGTATACCAGAGCTGTTCACTACATTGTCTACAAAGTAAAATTTCAAAATCGAAGTATTCTTGTCAAGACATCAGACTTTGAGAGGTTTTTTGCAACAGAGTCATGTCATTTACATCCTTGTGGTTAGGAGACTGGGCAGATGAAAGAGCCAGGTGAAACTCCTTTCCCAGCACAGTGGAGGAAGAGCTGCAATGAAATCTTTTGACCAGGAAGACGGATGGGGCTTAAACAAGAGACTCTCACACTCCAGGCATCGAGTGCTTTATAGATAAGGAACAAAAAAAGCAGTCTGACACCTTGAAACTCAGTGCAAACAGAGTAGTCATCTTCTAAGTCAGTTCTGCATAAGCAGCAGGCCTGAGTAAAGTGGTTTCATGCAGAGAACAATAATTGAAAACAGTCATTGAAGTGGTAAACAAAACCAGAATGCTAAATATGAATGTTCAGTAAGTGATGGTGTAGCTTTTCCTTCAGTATTAAGGATTTAAAACCCACAGTGCATTTGCAATAACCCATTCTTGTTTTTAAAACATTTTGTTCCAGATAGCTCAAAACCCTGCTCCCTCCTGGCAAAGAGAACAATAGTTTTCTATTGGAAGCTGAGGATAACTTGTGCTAGGGTGAAAAATTCTGCAAAGTTCAACCAAGGCGCTCACAAGCAAATGGGATCTGTAGCAAGTATAGTGGGTCAGAACTTTTTTTTTTACGTCTTGTCTGAAAAAGAGCACCTCCAACAACACAGAGCCCATAGCAACATGCTCAGGCATTGACTCCGCACTGAGTCAGAGGGAAGAATGCCATTTCATGACTCACCAGCACCACTTATGCTGCATTGTATAGTGCTAAATAATCTAATCTGTCTATCTACTCGAGAGCCTTTAAAGAGCACTAGCATGCAATGTAAAGAGTTTTCATTGGCATACATGAAAGGCGTTAAAGTCTGGATCACACTCAATGGAAAGCTGCCATCATTTCCACTGGGAGTTGGACCAGAGCTTATATATGCAATGCATCATGTTTGGAAAAGCTCTTTGGGGGGAAAAAAAGGAGGCTCTTAAAATCAAGAGGTAATAGCTATCAAAGACAGTGGTTTCTGGACAAAGTTCTGTTCTCAGGTATTCTGCATTATCTGCAGATGCAGATCTCCCTTTGATGTCGATGAGAAACCAGCTCGTCAGGGGAGCCCCACACTGACAGCCACGTCTTCTCTTTCGGAGGACGCAGAGGACAGTTGGTCCTGAGCTCCCTGGACAGGCACTGGGTTTCCCGGCACTTTCCTGCAGGTGGCACTGCTAAATTTTTTAACGAAAGTGAATTTTGTGAACCTGAAGTTCTCAATCTTTTAGTAATCTTATCTGAGTGGAAAACCCAAGCCACGGGAGCCATTTCCCAGTCCCAGCAGCATACCTCACAGAGGTACAAAGGAGCCTGTGTCTGATCTTCTATCCAGTGAAAGTCCAGGGGAAAAAGAAATGTAAGGTCAAGACTTACATGTCATCAACTGAATACTTTCCTGCTAGGAATTCAGAGCAGATGGAGAATTCTGGATCTAATTTCCTCTCAAGATGACAATTTCAGGATCTCCCTACCTTCTTAGTTACACAGTAATATAGGAGTGTGTTGGAGACATTCCTTGCCTCCAGTATAAAACTTGTGCTTCTCTTTCAGTTCACAGCCTGGGTTAAATTAGCCATTTAACCTGTTGGCTTCTGCTAGCAATTCCAGTGCCTCACAAACAGTGCTGTGAGACTACCACAAGTGCCATGGTGTTCCTTATCTGGCAGAAGAATCATTTCTTCTTTTCCAACCCTACTGACAAATCCGGATATTTGCAGCGAACTAAAACAGTCAATCAAGGATGGAAAAATCAAAGTGGCAGTGGGGAGAAAAAGGCCATCTGGAGGGCAGAGGATAATCCACACCAAGGACTGTTCACCCCTCATCAGCCCTGGGCATCCCATCTCAAATCCCTATGCCACAGAAGTTCAGTGCATCTGCACACAGCATACATTTAATGAGGATACAACAACCACTCATCAAACAAACCATCTCCCCATGCAGAGCCAAACTCAAGTTGCCAGTTTGCTACTTAGCAATGGCCTGACACTAGAAGGGCAGTCCTAAACAAATCCAAACATGTATGAAAATGTCAGCAATGTGTCGTTTCTTCTGCTAACACTATCTACTTAATATCTGATATGCAACTTGTCCTCTGAAAGTCAACACTTTAGTGTAGGAAAATTCACAAGCTTTCAGAGTCCTGCAAAAGTCTGTTTGAGGAGCAGGAAGTTCCAAGTGTCAGAAATTATGTTACAAAAACATCCTTCTCTTGCACCAGTTATAGATCTGTCACCATCAGTTTCCTTGATCCCTTCAGTCGTCAGATGTCAGTAACTAGCAGGGACACAAGCCTTTGGAACATCCTATGCTGAAAGCCTTATTCCTGTCCAGGCTATCAGTCCAGAGAAGTTTCCTGTTTCTCCCCAGACTGGCTGCTTTCCTTACTATGGGAAAGGATGTCAAGCAGGAATCTGAACTTGCCAAAATTACAGCTTCTCTGGTGGCCATATTCAAAGAAACATGGGTATAATCACAAGCAAAGGCAAGTTTGTATCATGACAGCCCTCTTTGTACCTCTTCTTTTGTTAATGGAGGATTTCTCAAGCCAGCTTCTTATGCCAGCACTGAAAGATGAGAGCAAAAAATATCCCTCTCTTCCACTGTTGCAACTGTTCTCATTTGACAGGCACTCAACCCAAGGATGCTTCTTGCCTTCCAAGGTGAAAGCTCTCAAAAAATTGATGCTTATGTGTCTTGTAAACCCCTAGTTTTTACTATCATCATGGGATTCAAGTATCTGAAGAAGAGATTTGACTTACGAGAGATGGCAGCATTGGCAGCTCAAAAGTTCATTCATCCTCAAGAGCATATATATCAGCTGAAATGAGCTGATATATTTCAGAGGACTGTTCACTTGAACTGATTTACAGGTACACCAGCAGACACAGAGACACTTCTTTCAATGACATAATTTTAATAGGCCAGGAGCTTTTTGCTACTGCAGCCAAGATCAGGATATTTTTATTTTGTTTATCAGAAGGGAAGCTTTACTTTGCATGTATTTAGCCTCAGGAATAGAGTTTCCTGGCAGCATTGCCAAGAGCACATCATTTTTGCAAGAGGCAACACTGGGAAAGTTGTGTTTCACTGGTCTTGACTGGAGTCCATAAATGTTTTTGAAGCCGTCTCAAAGGACCTGAGCCAAAGTGTCCAGCACAGGTGTTCTGAGTGGCCACATGATTCCAGCACTACCCTTCTCTGTCCTGAGGCAGAGGCAGCTGCACTGGGCTGCTTGTGCCTGCCAGCACTGAGGCAAGCTGCCCAGCTCCACCTCCAAAGAGATAAAGGTGCCTACAAGACTGCATGCGCTGCCATCATACACAACACTTTGGAAGAGGCTCTAGAGAAAGTGCAAAAATGCTTTATTTCAATATACTGGGGTCTTCTCAGTCCCAGGAATCCCAAACTACAAGCAAACTAATAAAGTGCATCAGCTCACAGAAAAATACACTCCTCAAGCAGAAGTATGAGCAATGCCCATGCAGGGCAAGGCTGATGGTGACGCGACAGGAGAGAGTTTGTAGAGGGAAAGGGTAAATTGCACAACATTTCCCACCTTCTCAGCAAAGTCAGCACTTCATGAGGAAAAATGAGGTGGCACAGTTTTATATTTCTTAGGTGACTTTTTTTCCCCATTAGAAAAGGGAACTTTTTTGCCCTGGCTTTTTCCCCTCCAAACTGAGCCTGTGGAACAAATGTTCAGCTGCTGACTCAGACAAATGCCCAGTGCTTTCCGTGGGCGTTTCACCCAAGCTATGACTGCAGGATCTGATCACTCTTCTATATGAAGTGATTTTAACTCACATCTATGCCACTGTTCATGAAAGACGTTGCCAAAGCCCATGTCTCCTCAAATGTCTCCTCAAAGCTTGTCTTTAAATCAATCCAATATTTTCTCTATCCCAAGGGTGGTGGGCAAGAAAAAACAGAGAACTGTGAATGTGAAAGCTAGTTCCTCCTTGAAACCTCTCAGAGGAGAATGAAGTCTAAGTCTAGGAAACGCTAAGTATTGCTAGCTAGGGACCATTTTTGTGGGCTTCTTCTGTAACAATAAGCATTTTGCTGAAATTTAACTGTACCTGTGGATGGAATCATTGTCCCTGTAAAGGATCCTATACCTTGCTGTCACATTAGACTCATGTCAAGCACAATGCATTCACATCATAACTATTCTAACAGCAGAGACATAGTCTTGCTCCCAGATACACAGGGCTCAGCCTGATCCAGCTGATCACAGAAATGCTTCACCCTGGAGCAGGGAGGGGGGTGGTGAGATGAAAGAATAATTTTTACTCTAGTTTGTCTCAGATGTTTCAGCACTGGGGTTGTTGTACAGCAAGACATAATCGAGTACTTGGATGGCAGACAGCCATGGCCCTCAGCAGCAGCACTGAGGTGAAAATCATCGTGCTATAATTCAAGCCCTGTCATGCCTCATTGCTTAATTATACAGTTCTGATTACAACGGAATCATTTTTCTATAGTATGTCCCAAGCTGACATCACTTTGATTAACAACTCATTTATCTGATTACATAGTAACTCAATAACATTTTGAATTGGAAGGAAACCAGGAAGCCCTTTCATGCCCATTCAGCTTCCTAGCTAGTGTGCATGTAAGTACCCTGTAATTTTATCTTCTTTATTTATAGTTTGAACAATGCTTTAAGGACCTGGAGAATGGAACAAGCAGTAAAGTACAGAGATTGAAGATAATAAAAAACCTAAGAGCCGTGAGAGAAAGAAATAGACCCTACAGGGACCTGTAGCGTTCCTGCAGCTGGTGCCATCTTCAAGCTTATGTACCTAACCATTTGTTGCAGAGGGACTCAGAGGCCCCAGGTATGTCATAGGCCTATTATGTTCTGAGCAGGCCTCTAATTGAGGAGAGTCTGTTTCAAAGAACTCACAGTCTTAGGCTTTGATTCAGCAAAGAACTGAGGCATTAAGTCTCTGACTTTAGGCTTCATTATCATACCTCCTCTTGCAACACCGACTCTTTCTTTTATGACTCCCAACGATTCCCATAATATGGTGCAGTACAAATCTTCAAAGTGCTATAAAATATAAGTAAATTAAGCTTTAAAACTGCCCCAGTGAGATCAGCAGACAGTTGTTTCAGAAGCAGAAACTGAGTCATAGAAATACAAAGTGACTTACTCAAGGCCCCATGTTAAATCATTGATAGTCAGAGAAATGTTAGTTCCTAAATCTCTGTTAGCCAGCCACACTTTTCTATTTTTTCTTGATTCATCCATTTGCTTTAGGTAACTTCCTACATATGCTGTTGGAATAAGAGAAGATGGCCACTGCAAATGACCATATAGCCTTAGCCATGGTAGGATCCAAGGGAGAGAACTACGGGACATAGCAAACACATTTCAGCAGAAAGGCTGCCCATCAGAAAGGGCTGGTTAAGTGAGATCAGAAGTGTACTCCTTCCATTGAAATTCCCAGTTGGAATCAAGGTGGCTGACATAGCCATTGCTTGGTTCATTCCTCCTACTTGACTTGAGTATCACTGCAGGGAACAGGAATGTCCACAGCAGTGGCTGGCATCTGCCTGCAACCCAGAAGGCTTTCCATTGCCCCTTGTCTCCCTACAAAGCTAAGGCACTGACCAGGTCTGTTTAAACAACTAAAAATCATGTAATACAAAACTGTTTTATAAATAAGATCTATAACAATTTTTTTTTTAAGCTGGTTTTTCACTCCAGCTTGTTCAGAACAGTTTTGATAACAAAATCACGCTTTTCTACATTCCACTCAACAGTTTTAGCTGATTAAAATAGCAGTCCTGCTTGTAACATCCTGAGGAAAGGGATGTCTGCTGCACGTGTAAGGCGGTGGCAACAGTTGCCTTTTATGTTGCTCATTGTCATTTTGTGATTATTATTGCTTCTCTTACCCCTTAAATAAAGCTCTATTCAGTTTCCAAGGCATTTCCAAAGCCAATGTTTGGTGAACACATTCTTATCAATTCTGCAAATAAATATGGCGGAGGCATTTCATTAGTTGATATCTGCAGGGTGCTCCGAGTTTCCAAGACACAGTTATATCCACTAAACCTCAGATCAAGCCCCTCACGATGTGATGTGCTGCACAAACGCATATGAAATAAGCCATTTACTGTCAAAGTTCACAACCTGTGTGACAGATCCAATGCAGCAGGTGGGACTGTCATGTTCTCCAGTTGTTTCCTGGTCCAGCATCTGTTTATTGACCACCCTGCAGTTAATCTGTGAATACTTCCCATTTCTCTTCTTAACTACACAGACATGGCATGCAGCCTGCTGCAAGAGAAAGATAAAGTTCATCATGTGGATACTTCACTTGCCTGGAAATATTTTCCTAAGTGCCACTGGAATTGAAATGCTATGTATGCATTCATGGCAGATTACAGAGGAACTGAACACATAATGGCAGCTGCATGAAGACTACAACATCCTCTAATACATTTAGAGGGGCATCAGAAAGCAAATCATCAGCATTTTGCCATCAGCACAGTGTGAGTTCATGTTGAAATGTAAAACCAGGGCATGATAAATTTTATTAACAAGCAGCAGGAAGAGTCCACAAAAACAATTTCTAACCTGCTTCAATATCAGCAGGAACAAATCCCCACTGTGCAGCCCATTGCAGTAACAGTTACTTAGCTGTCTCACCACACAAAGCCATCTGGCTTTGGTTTTTGTCCACAACCCAACATTCATTATTTGAAAGGCTGGCAAATGTCTCAGGCCAAAAGTTATCCAGCTCTGAGCAACTCTGGATGGATCAGGATTGTGGAGTGAGAACCATCATTACAGATGTTGGGATCCACAGATCTTGGTACAAATCTAAGCCCAAGACTCCCATCCATCCCCAAATCTGAGTAAATTTGCAGTATCCTGAAGGGCTGAAGCCACTGCATTTGCTCTAGACATACTCTGCTTTCTAATGGGGAATAAAAGACAAATTGCAGCGAAAACATGATTGTGAAAACTGATTGCAGGACCCGTCCTGCTTCACTTCTAGCCCAAGGCGTTGATGCTAGGGGAAGACAGCTATAAACAAACTGCACATAATTATTCCATTATTACAGTACATGCCTACTGCGTGGGTGGGAATTCTTCTCTTCTATCTGTAGCATGTTTCCCTGACTAGCTTCCTCCACCCCCCATCATCTGTACAAGTAAGTAAGCTCAACCAAAGGACATTACCTCAATGTATTCACAGGTCCTACCAAAGCAACAGCAGACAATGTTTGAGGAACTTTCAGACAGGTGTGCATTCATCTGATTAATAATAATAGTAATAATAACAATAATAACAGCACTCCAACAACCTCCACGTTCTTTAATTCTTTTCTTTGACTTTCCAGCTATCCCAGGTGTAAGTTATTTGCATTTTATTATTATATTTTAAAGAGCAGTAATTAGGGAGGGTGTGAACATAGAAGCACACTGCATCTGGCTACAACGTTTGCCAAACTTTGACTCTTCCTTGCATTCCAGCGTTAGGGTCAGGGAATTAAGAACTCTTGTAATGTGGTGCTATAGAAACATGTACCTCCCAGCCAGGGCCTGATTCCTTACTCATTTATATGGACAAAAATCAGGGTATCTGCATCAAATCGGCTGAATATTACGTAGCTGGAATTGTAAGAAGAAATTTTCTTGTTTCCCTTTCTTTGAAAAAAAGGGGAAATAGAATGAGAACTTTCTTGTGGACAGGTTTTGTTTGTGTGGTTAAGGACAAGTTGTATTAATTGGGCAAGAAACTATGCATGAAATGGTGACCAACAACCTCCCTAGTATATCCTAGTGCTTCCATCAGCTGAAAGGCTTGCATTATGAAACAGAAGTTGGATAGGTCTTACTCTTTCTGTTGAATAATGGGCTGGACTAACTCTTTGTAGGGAAAATTTTCCCACACCTTTATGACCCAAGCCTCAGTGGGCCTGGCTGGACCAGATATTGCAGCACTCAGGAGTACCACTACTGGATATTAGAAAACCTAATTAGTGAATAGTCCTATATCAGCCGTTTTCCTGAATATTTTGTCACAGAAGTTGTGCTTTTTTTCGTCCACTTTGACTAACATCACACCAACTAGGATGGGTACCTCACCCCACAAGGACAGGCTACAGTAGATGTGCCAGCCTTCTGTGTATCTCAGTAATTTGACATTTCTTCTATGTTTATTGACACATTAGGGGCCTTGTCCAGTTTCCAAGCTGTTGAATTCACACTCAACTTTCAGTTTCTAGAGGATCATAGACTGATGTTATCCTGCAATAGCAGGGATATGAGGAAACACCTTGGCTGGCTCATCACTACACTTTTCAGATCTGTTCCCCTGTAGGGTAGGTGGGTCATTAACTTCTTCAAAAGCTCCATTCCTCTACCAGCTCCTTTCCAACAGATCCCTACTTTTTATTAATATCTCCTTATGGAGTAAAGGTTTATTCTCCAGCTGCAGCTCACCTGGACTGTCCAGCGTGCCACTGTCCTGGACGAGGTGCTACCATTTACAGCTGTGCACCATGGAGGCAGGATATGATGCTGTCACAAGTAAATGATGATTCCTCCTTTGTGTACTGCTGTAAAGGATTTTGCAAAGCAAAGGGCAATAGAAAGACAGTTGCCTGTTCCCTTGAAGGACAACAGAACACACTGAATTCTGAACACATAAATCAGCTTTCCTGCCCAAAAGAAAGGGCTCATGCATCTTCCTGATTCCTCAAAATCTTTATAGTCAGAAGGTTTTTCCTATAAACCTACAATAAACTTCTGAAAGAAACAGAAAGTAAAGGATTATTCTCCCTCATCCAGCATATTCCCATTTTGTGAAAAGAAATAGATCTCAGTACAGAGGAGATGGTTGTCCTGCCTTCTGCAGAACTACTTTTCTCCATCAAAAGAGCAGCATGCTATAATTAGCCAGTCAGGATTTGAAATACAGTTTTAGCTTTTAGATAATTTTGTAGAAAAAAGATTTCTACAGCCTTTTAAACTGTAGTGAAGGGGATTATTTCTGTTCAGATAAAGACTAACATTTTGTGCTTCAGGTTTTTCTAATAGCAAACAAGACTTGCATTTATTATTTGCTAGGTGAACTAAATTTGTGGCAAGACTGGACAAGGAGGGTGTGACTTAAAAAAGGCCTGCTTTCCAAAGGTCTTCAGAAGACATCTTACTATTACTAAGATCTCCAAAAATGCTGCTCAGCTGACATCTAGAGCTACAGGCAACCAAGTTCATGCCAGAAGCAACCTCTTCCTTCTGACACTATCAAGCTTTTTGATAGTATCTTAACTAATGTTCGAATCCTGTCTGGGCAGGATTGAACCTAGATATTCCCCCACTTGTCTCCAAGGTTGCAAACCAATAAGTATATTCTAGGTATACTCTGTACATGGACCCAAATTCATGGCCAGGCCTTGTACAGAAGACCATTGGTGAGAAGGTGATTTTAAATTTATCACAATTCCATTTTAAGCCAGTTCTAGGTGATTACTTTTGGAATGGGGGGATATCTATATTTATTCCCTTTTCCAAAACTCAAGAGGTGGAAGAACAAGAAAACAAGATTCTCGTCTCCTAAATGGTAGCTGCGAATACCTTGGTACCAGTGAGAAGACATGTCCCTCTCTTCAGTGGGCAAGGATTCTAACAGAAGAATCCCATACAGTCTGTACCAGGACTGTCCTGGAGGAAGGACATTCAAGGGGCCAAACTGTTGAGGTCTCCTCCCCCATCTTTGCACAGTAAGGAAATCTGAGTGGTGAACACCCCAGGGTCAGGGTGCCATGAGACAGCAGGATGCCTGGAACTGGGCGATGCAATGTCTATGAGCCCATAAGGAGTTGGCCCAAAGGGCCTCAGTAGTATTTCATAGAGAAATGAAACAGACTCTGACCATTGCAACACTTGACACCAGAACCTGCAAAGTCAGCTGATTTTGCGAGAAACTTGCTGGTGAACACAAGTGTTGGCAACATGTGCTTTGTACTTACATGTGCTTTAAAACTGTAACATCTTAAACCCGGGTTGAAAATGTTGTAGATTATTCATTTTTCTCTTTTCCATTATTTTTAATAAAACCACTTTGCTTGTTAGAGAAAACCCTCTCTCAAAAATCTCTCTTGGTAAGATCAGTGAAGCATATAAGTGCACTTTTCTCCATTTAACATTAAGCCTCTTTCAAACTCCTCTTTCCAGCCTTCCAGTTGACAGAAGAAGCTAAGAGCAGCCTGATCCAGTACACTAGAAACTTGGTTCTGGTCCGGGGTCTGACACTATGTTACTGCTTGACCTTCATCTCCACGGGAATCCATTTCCCTCTGTCAGCTCTGTCATCCTTCGCTCTTGTTAGACTAAAATCTTGTAGAGAAAGACTGCTTCTCATTAACAGTAATTCTTTTACTTAGCTTAGTAGAAGTCTGACATAAACCCGAGAGTTTTAATGCTTAAATGATGTAACTGCCCACCTAGGGGAATTTAATGAAGCCAACTACTAATGATGAACTCAAAGATGATCCTCAGGCTGGAACTTCTTTAAGCATTGAAGCAATATCAAGAGCCTGGAAATAATTCCTAACGTTTCATTTGTATGTCTTGATTTTCCAGTTCTGATACAAATGCAGCCAGCAGTAGCTGGATTTCAAGGAGGAGGCCTGTATACTGCCAAGAGAGATGATTTTGTGCAACCCTTATCATTCCATTTACAAGAGATGCCCAGAAAAGAAAAGAAGTTAATAAGCATCTTTTAACACTCAGCGGGCTGCAGGAGAGGCTTCCTGGGTGCATGGGAAGTCTGCACTGTCTCAACCTTGAATGCACTGTCTGTTAGAATTGAATTGCACAAGCTCAGATTTCCTCAGAAAACAGCAGTTTGTTACTGTGGACCTGCAATAAGTTGCTACAGCACTGAGAAATATTCCAGATAAGCAAAATCTTCAGAATGTAATACAGTATGTTTGCTTTCAGGAAATGTTACAATGCTGACCCTGCTATATCTGTGAGTCAGGTTTGCATGGCAGGCAACCGGTCCCTGTGGGTGGGATTTCTTCACTCTCCAAAAGTCCAACTCCAAGATCTGCTCTAATCAGCATGGGCTCACTATTTCACAAATAGTGAAAACATTCACAAGCAATTTCACCCCAATTTCTTCTTCCCTTTGACTTAATGTTAAAGATAAAAGTTGTCTAGGTCAAACACACATTCATGTACCCTGTGTCCTAGACCCAGTGGTGGATGAATGTTATGGTTTAGTATAGTTAGGGTTTTTAGTAAAGAGGGCATCAGCCACAGAAGTGATTCTCTTGCAAAGAGGTGCTTACAGCTTCCTCTATGACCTAACAAAACCAATCAATTGGCTAGTTTGAATACTGGCAACTTTTAAAGCCACTTAAGAAGCTTTACACACCTCTGTGATCCACATTTAAGAATGAACAAACCCCAGGAAAGCTCTCTAGTCTTCCAGCTTTCAGACAGGTAACTGGGGGGGGCCTGCAGGCGGCCCAGTGGGGCTGGGCTGGGCCTTGCTCAGCCCAGCCAGGTCAGCCATGGTGCAGCCCTGTTCCATCCACGGCCCCCCCACAGCCCTGGGCCTTGAAGGCAGCCCCTGGTGCAGCCGAAACTCATCTGAGGCCGCTGCCCCGCTGCCCAGCAAAGATCATGCGACCAACAGCAATAAGCGAATTCCAGCTGCAATGCCCGGGTGAGATTAACCCTTTAGTGCTGTAAGTTTCCTCCAGAACAGATGACACCTGCAGACATCAATCCTCTCCCAAGCTGCAGGAAGAGGAAAGGTGGAAGCAAGTGAAGAAAACACCATAGAGACACCAAAGTCAGTAAAAAAGGAAGAGCTGAAACCCTGAGGGAGGAGAAAGAGGAGATGCTTCAAGCCTAGAAGCTGAAATTCTGTTGTAAAGCTATGGTGATGGACTATGATACATCAGAGTACCCGCTGTAATTTCATGAAAGCATGGGGGGGTGGAGTGTTCAAACTGTAATTGTGAGCAAAAGTACGTCTGCTGAAATGAGCAAATGACAGTAGCTGTAATTTGATGAGGACCCTTGCTCCCAGGGAAGGAGATGACCTCTGTTCCTAGAGATGAAAGTGATGAGGATCCTTGCTCCCAGGGGAGGAGGAGGGCCTCTATTCCTAGAGATGAAGAAGCTCCCAGAGATGGGTGAAGAGAACCTTTGCTTCTGAACAGCTAATCCTTAAAATGGTACCCCAGTAGCTCACGACTGAACCCTCAGAAACAGTTGTGGGGAAAGCTGGAAGTCGAGGGAAGGGACTTTCACACGCGAGCAGAGAACCAACCCGGGTGGCTGTCTCGCTGTGACATTGAAGCCATGAGAGAACTTCTTGTGGAGATGTCTCCATAGCAGGAGCAAGAGAGACTCCTCTCCCTAAATGAACTGAAAAAGGTTACTACAGAAGTGATAAACTGACTGAAAATCTCAAGGATTGTCTTTTTACACTGTCAGTGGGAGAAGGGAGAAAGGTGGGGGGAGGAGAAGTGTTCTGAGGGTTTAGTCTGATTTTTTTCTTTCTTTTAGGTCAGTTAATAAACTTCTTTATATTCTTTTAAGTTTTGTGCCTGCTTTGCTTTCTCCTAATTCTTATCTCACAGAAAGAAAATAAATAAGTAATAGATATTTTGAACCAAACCACTACACTCTAATTGGTGTTTCTGCCTGGTTTACGAACTGAACCCACTACACTTACTCACACATCCCCAGCAGTAAACCTTGAAGCTGTAATCAAGGCCATCATGACTGTTTTCCCATTCTGGTGCTTGTGTTCACACTGCTCAATTCAAATGCTTTCGCACATGGTTTATCAACCTGAGATGCAGATCATCACACCTGCCTTCATAGTGTGTGACTGATGCTTTCAAGAGTTAACTTTGACTGGGAGATTCACAATACTAATGGATAAAGGTTTAAATTATAGCAAAAATCCTAGTGTCCACATACCAGAAAAAAAAAAATCAAAACCAAAAAGAAAAATAAAAACAAAAATAAAAAAAAAAAATCTAGTTACCCTAATTTTTGAGTAGCTATACTGCAATTCAGTGACCACAGCTGGAGAAAAATAATAAATTTTTAGGCAGATCCTTGAATTTCAATTACCTTATTCAGGGCAGTGCCAAGGCAGAGGGCAAACAAGCTAACAAGGTGACAAAGTGGTTAGGTAAAAAGACAAGGTGAATCTGAAGATTCAACATTGAACATGCTTTTCAGTAATAACGGAAGTCTTTTTATTACAAGATCTGCAACACATTTTGCTAATAAAATATCATCTTTTTTTTTCTAGTAAGTCTTGATTTTATGCATTAGGCAGAAGATAGAAACATGCTGTGAATTTCAAACATTCAAAAAATATATCCCAGACAATCCTAGGATATACATCTGCTTGCCATCACTGTTTGTACTGACAAAATTTGGGCTGGCATCTGAATCCAGGTACTTCTTAAAGTCTTTCTTATGTCGGACTTCTGAGCTATGTGCCCAGCACACAAGATAACAAAAATCATCAAAGAGACACTAATTTTGCAACCAGGAGCAATAAATCTCATAATCCTGTAGGACTTTTTTCTCCTTTGGTCAACACAGTAAACTCTCCCTCCAGTTTGATGACAAGGGTTCTGATCCAAGTAGAAGATCCATTAGAAAATTGTTCGGACATGAAATTTTAGTAACATGAAAGCAATTCTGGATCAATGAGATGCACAGGAACAACACTTGGAAGCAATAGTAGTCAGATCAACAAACAGGATTGCTGCTCAGTTGAACATGAGCATGCTAACAAACAGAAAAGGTCTTATATTTTGAAGGATTAGGTAAGTGTCATGATTTACCTACAAACACAAGAAAATAAGCATATAAGTCACCAAACCTCTGTCCTCCCCCCCAGAAATAGCCTTCTCATCAAATATTGACTGACAAAATGCTCCTTGTACTCTTTTACTCCAACTGAACTTTCTAGTCCCATTTCAGTTGTTTCTCATAACCATTACTCAGTTTGCTCCCCACCAGTGAGGAGGCTTGGGGTGCACAAGGAGCTGGGAGGGGACACGGCCAGGGCAGCTGATCCCAACTGACCAAAGGGAAATCCCAAGGGATATAATATGGCATCACGCTCAGCGTATAAAGCTGAGGGAAAAACAAGGAAGGGGGAAGGACATTTGAAGTGAAGGTGTTTGCCTTCCCATATCACTGTTGCACGTGATGGAGCCCTGCTGTCCTGGGGATGGCTGAACACCTGCCTGCCCATGGGGAGAAGTGAATTTATTCTTTGTTTTGTATTGTTTTACTTCGCTTGAATGTGCAGCTTCTGCTTTGCCTATTAAACTGTCTGTATCTCCAATCCACAAGTTCTCTCACTTTCACCCTTTCAGTTCTGTCCCCTATGCCTCTGCAGGGGCAGTGAGTAGGTGGCTGTGTGGTGCTCAGCTGCAGGCTGGGGTTAAACCATGACAGGGAGGAAGCACCAGAAACTGCCCCAAGACCCAACTCTCGGCTGTATGTGCTTGCAATGACCCTGCAAAGCACTTAAGCACCTGCTCAACTCAGTGCACAGGTATGTCTTCATTGACTTTGCTAGGACAGGTATGCCAGGTATGCAACATCTTACAGGGCAAAGCTATTCACACAGCAGTTCTCAAATGCTTCCCTGTTATAATTCAGTTTCTGACATTCTCATGACTCTGAATATTCATCCAAAGAGTTTAGTATCTGTTGAGTCAGGACGCCACTTGTAACCCACTTGGGGCATGACCTCTAGTCCCAGAAGAACTGTCTTAAAGCCCTGCAAGCACACAGCGAGTTTCTGTGGTGATTATATATCATCGTGTGACCACTACACAAGCAATGGAAACCTCCCCTCTATCATTACTGAGGCTGGTTTGGGCACTAGTCCAGTTCTGCCAAGTCCTTTATCTTCCCATGTAGTTAGTAATCAGTTTGTTTCCACCTCACCCATATTTACTGTGGTAGCTGAACATCATCTCAATAAGGTGAGCAGCTCATTTTGTATTCCCTTTCCTAATTGGAGCCTTTAGGCATCAGATCATGTTTGTGCAAGACACAGTAGAATAGCTCAAAGAATTCCAGTTCTAGTTGATTTGGGTAGTAGAGAGCATTGATATAATCTGCTGCATTTAAGATAAATTGGTTGCTGTTACCCAACACTTCAGATGAGTTTTAGGTACCATTTTATACTACTGGAACAGAGCATTCCCATATATCTGAAGTATCTAGCATAGCTACAGTTTCAACCTACAACACTAAGCATAACTAATCAAAGGAGCCAATAATTAGATGTCGCATGCTTAGAGGTTAATAGCAGAAAATTAGCACAAAGGAAAATGTCATCTTAAATGACCATGTAACTGTCAGATAGTGGCAGAAGAGGATTGCTGGAACCAATTAAATGCACTCTGCTGCAGTAGAGAAAGATGATCAAAAATCATACATTTGTCCAGAATGGAAACTTTTACCTTGTGTTCATGAAACCAGCGCTTAGAAAAAGAAATGTTAACACTTTCAAACACATATCATCTCTATTTTGACCCTCGTTTTCCATGTAGACAAGTATTTTCTTAAAGAAACCAACACTGTCGGATTCATTAGCTTAAGTGACTAGACTACAAGCTAGGCAGTCCTTGAGGCTCCATCTATGCTCTGCAGTGAGACAAGACTTCTCAAACGCGACTCAATCCCATCCTAAGCAAAGTAGGTTTTGGCACCTGATACTTTTTTCTTTCCCTTTAATTGAATGTTGCCTTGTTCTTTTATAGCTTGCAAGGGTAAATAAGAACACCACCATCCCCCCCTTCGACTTTCTCTCTCCCATTCATTAATTTGTACAACTCTTAGTCATCTAGTCTCTAACAAAGTAGTCCTATTCTTTTCAGTTTCTTCCTGAGGGAAGTCTGTCCATGCTTAATTATTTTTGTTGCCTGTTCTCAACCCCCCTGTGTTTCTGCTGTCTCCTTTGTCAGGGCAAACTGCAGTTGGTAGTCCTGATTGTAGGGCTGACAATTCACACTGACAATTCACACTATGCTGACTAGTTGTGCAAGACATTCAAGTTAGGGGAAGAGAAACTCCACAAATCTTGCGTAACTAACCAAAACCATGTAAATTACTACTGAATATGCAACTAGGACTGCCCTGCTTCCTACAGCAAAAACAAAAAGGATGGGAACTTCTTGGTAGGCTTTTGTGCGCGTCCTTCTTCAAAGTCAAGAAGAGCTGAGGCTGTAGGAAGAAGCAGGAGTGCTCCACAGGAAATTTAAATACAGTATCAGACAGGGTGCCTTACTCTCTAAGCCCCCTGCTTGTCCTGTTTCAGTGTCATGGTTGTTACCTCACAGTCCCTTCTCCATCCCTGCAACCCCTCCCTGCCAGCCTGGACACCAGAGCAGCTCCTACCACTCTCAGCAACCAGCCCCAGAAAAGCCCTGCTCTCTTATTCTGCCAGACACATCTTTCTACTCGCACATCCCCTCTCAGCCTATCCCAATGGCATAGGTATCCCATCCCTGACCCCCTCTCTCATCTCTCCTCAGGTCTGCCCTTGCTCAAAGCCAGTGGAGGGTGCAAACAGGCGGCATGTCCATAGGAAAAGGAGGATGCCCCTCTGACAGACTTTGCCCTGGGGAGCTCAGTAATTGGGATGACAGGACCAATTACCACAACTGACCATGTCCCTGACATGCTCTTCCCACATAAACAATTTTCAATCTTTGTTCTGAAGGACACAACTAGAACATGAGCCACACTTCTCAAAAATTGTCCCTCAATGGCACCTGAAAAGGGATGAAAAGAACACGTCCAATGCAAAACAAGAGCTGTTGAAGCCCTCAAAACTGGCTTCAGTCCCCCTTTTTTTTCCCCTTTTTTCTCAAAGCAGTTGTGAGTTATTGTCTGACTGGATGGCAAATGCAGTGGTCTGTCATGCTGTTGAGACCAAATGCAGGCACAAGACTGCTCACAAAAGATCATCAACCCATGAGTGACTTACAGGGAAAAAATGTGAGTGATTTTGAGTAGTCATGGGTGTTGATTATTGGCACCCGCAGCGAGACAGCCACGGGAAGGGAGGCTTTCCTATGAACCAGTAGCAGGCTGGTATGTCCCTTTAAGCTGGTTAAATAACACAGTATTGACTCTGCCCCTTGGCTGGGCATCTTAGGTAAGAGTGAATTGTGAAATCCCAGCCCAATATTACTCTCTGACATTTGCTTTTGAAGAAGTTACCACAGAAACCTCAAAAGCAGGCTTCAGTGAGACACACACAGGGCTTTGGTCCTGCACTAGCCCTGTGCGAGAAAGTGTATTTCATGTTTCCCAAGGCCCCAGAACTCCACAGCAGTCTTTGCCCCAAAGTCAGAACTGCCTTGACCCCGTGGAAATACCCATAGATGCAGTGAGACCATAAACCTCCAGAGGGGTCTCAAGCTGAATCTGAGAAAATAGGTGGTTGAAAATGCCAAGGAACTGCCATGCATGTTTACAAACCCCAGTCTAGGTCTGGGTATCTGGCTGATGAATAGGGATGGCAGCAGATGGCTGCAGGTGTTCCCATCTTCACCTTTGAGCCCTGCCCCTGCTTCGAGACGGCTCAGCTGCTGGTGTGGCAGTAATTGAACCACTGTAAATTACAGCCTGGTGTATTAAGGAGAACCAAAGACAGTGCCAGTTTTTCTGTTAATATTACTGGTCTGAAAACTGTGCTGGTTCAACAGCTGCTTCCCAAAGAGCTGAGCCACCTTCACAGCGCGAACGAACACTTCCGAGAGAGAGGTGGGGCAGACAGCCGACGGCAGGAATTGCTGCAGCCATCCCAGGGTAAGTCATCATTGCCCATGAATCAAAGGACTTATAAACTGGATCCAAGACGGGATGTAAAATATTACACATAGCTCTAATAACTCTGGGGGTTTCGGAGCCTCATGATGTATGGCATTCCCCCATGGCACAGACTAAATCCATGACTGCATGCTTTCTAAGAAGCTTAGGAAGTGATTGTATAAAATTAGTATTAACTAGTTTCACTATTATTAAATGGAAAATTAAAGCTTTCAACACTAAGCTATTCAAGGTGTTTGCTACACGAATGCTCTGTAATGCTCTCATCAACAATAACCATCATTACGGCTGCTCCTTGAAAGCTGGGGAAAAATGCATAATCTCTTGTAGTATAATCCACTTTCCCAGCCCAGGCATGAATTTAAAAATCTATTAAGAATGGTGTGTACAGAAAGCAATTTCCTGTAAGATCACAGAATGGCTCAGCCATAAATAGAGCAAACTCCATCAGTTAAGTTGCAAAGGATAATTAGACATATCCTGTCCCAGATTCATAACGTTAATTTATCTGTTTGGCTGACTTTGCTTCACTTACCATATTATAGTTTGTGGTTCCAATGTACCAGGATACTTAAGGAAACCAAAAATCATGAAGGATGTTTTCTTTGCACCACGTTTTGGTAATCTTAAAAATCCAGAGTTTTATTTTCTCCTTTTGTCTTATTGTTTGAGGTCCTCAGCATTTACAGGCTTCCGATCCATTGTGTTACCTTTAGCCAGGCAAACAAGCAGAAATTCCACCTCCTGGGCCTGCTAAGATAAACCAAAGGGAAAAGCTAATATCACTGCCATCAGGACAAAGTGCTGATACCAAAATAAGGGGCAGCAGCTGTTGCTGTGTCAGAGATTTAGAGTTGTCCACTTGCAAGAGGAGAAAAAGAGGGTAAACGTACCCCAGGGCTACAATGAGGCAGTGAGCTGCCAGGCAGACGAGAGAGTTTTATCTGAGTAGAGCACAATGGAGACAGTCCCTATAGTTTCCCTATTTTGCAGATGAGAACATGAAGAATAAATTCTTTAAGGCCATCCAGTGGGCCAGGACTAGTTTTCTCACAGCTTCCGATCTTTACACATAGTTTTCTATAATACCAAATTCTACATACAGCATTCAAAGTTAAATTATAAGTCTCAAGACATCAAGAACAAGGAACAGTTCGGATTTGCTGCTCTAATGGGTTCTTGATTTTCTTGTTTGCTAATATTCCCAAGAAAGGAACAAGAGGGGAAAGGGGCAATCTAAAATCCCCCAAAAGTTTCAGATTCTTGCAAATAGTTGGGTGGGAAAAAATTTTGTTCGACAGTCCCACGTTCACCAACCACAGAAGCAGTAAATTCTCAAAGGCACAACAGTCTGCCAAGGACCCAGGCAAGGTTTAAATGGATGAAGTTCTGCGTTCAGCAGAAGTTAACTGAATGTAGATGTTTTAAATGAGACACTTCTGTCTGATTCCATATTAGAAGAACACACCTCTGCACTCCCAGGATTTTCAGTCTTCCGTTGTTTTTGGAGTGAAGCTCCCAAACCAGCCTTTTCTCATTAAAACAATAATGTAAAGAAAACAATTTAATCATACAGTTCTTGGGTTCAGATTTCTGAAATTTCTGTGTCAAGGGAGATGGAATTGCCTTGAATTTAAAGCTCCTTTTTGCAAAGAAATGCTGCACCACTGTGTGTGCAATATTCACTAGCCCATTTCTAGACAACACCGACAAGCTTTCTCCAAACGCATATTATAGGAGGCACAGTCCTTGCTCTCTTCCTCAGATGCTGTATAGCCAAATTTCCCTCAGAAAGAGAATCCTGTGAAGTGCCAACATGAGCAGAGGCTGTGATACATCCCATATGTCAGCCTTGGGCACTTCTGCCTATGTTCACCTGCGGAAACTGAGCAATTGGGAATTCTCATGATCACCCCAGCACAACCCTTCCCTCTCCCCCACACTCAGTGCAAAGCACTTTCCCTGAATATCCTGGCCTAGATTTTGCCATCAAATATCTTAGTGCCAACTTACTTTTGATGAAACAGGGTCTGTTGTTTCATAAAAAGAGCTTTAAATAAATCTCCTATGTGAATACTCAGGGTACAATAAGCAGGAAAAATCGGATTTTCAGGAGCCCTCACTGTTGTTTCCTTAAAATCAGAAGCAAATGCTCCCATTAAGCTTGAGGAGAGCACTGCAACCAGTGCTAAGCTATTTTAAAATATCCTGTCTGTATTGACTAGAACCTACAGTCTTACTCCAAACGAAAATCAGTTCCATGCAAGAGGCTTAAAGGAACTAGACTATGAAAAATCCATAAATTAGCTCATAGGCTAATCATCTCTTCAAAGTCCTTCTTATTTGTTTCCTTGGAAATGTAAATGCAGCCAGAAGAAAAGGTCCTCAAGCTCATGAAAGTGCTCTCTCTATAACTACATGAAAAAGATCTGAGGATTTAAGCAAACGATGAGCGCTCAGTAATAACCTCTTCAAAGTGTGCCCTCTATACTAATGTCCTTGATTGTGATAGTCAGAGGAATAATAAAATTATATTGACTAAGATTTGCTCATTCAAGTGGTGCCTGCTTGAAGCTTATTTTCTGCGTGGAGGTCATATTCAAGCCACTGTAAAACTAATAACTGGATAGTGCTGCAGTTGGTAGGAAACCCTGCCAGTGTTTCTAAAATATATGGTTGATGCCTTTCTCTTGGTTTTCATAGATCTCTCTTTTTCCTGTTCAGATTGTAAATGGAGAGGATTTGGAGGAATGGAGCTTTAGTCTGCCAGATTTAATCCTACATAAACCCCTGCTTCCACAAGGAGAGATACCTAGTAACTGATCAGAGGCTGCTGTGAAACAAGTTGGTGGGAACGTTTGGCGGAAATTTCTTAGAAGATCATTGTCTCACAGATTTTAGAAGATCAGAGTGTGATGGATTCTCCCGTGATAGACACCACTGATTTAAACCATGCGTTCTGGTTTAAATCTATATTTCCCTTCATATTTCCACATTTTACAGAACTTATACCATAACATCTAATCTCAGGAGCACTGGTGTTGTAGTGCTAGGTTTAGTTTAGCAAGCTGCAGCTTTCCCTGAGAGCTCAGTGGAGCTGCTTAGGGCAGTGCAACCATTTCACCCTCCCGTAGCCCATTTTGGACGGCTCCACAGTTTTGCTCCATCTAGCTATCACAACACAGTGACAGCGAAGGAGTTGAGAAGGGTCTCTCCACAAGGGTTTTAGAGGATCTTTAATCTTACATCTTGTCCCAGCAATCCCCAGAGACAGAAAGACCTTGTGATCTGGGCGCAGGGGCTTTTTCTCAGGGGCTCAGAGGCAGAACATGGGTGGAGTTGGGGTACAGAAAACAATAGGGAGAGCCCGAGGGAGTGGCCAGGGCTAGGGGCAGGGGAAAGTGGGGGCAACAATATGGGATCAGAAAAGCAGTGGGTAAACAGATCACCACACACTGGCACAGAAGCTTTCTATTTTTCTTTGGATTATTCTACACAACAGGCAGAAACTGAGCCATTTTTTAAAAAGCAACACACCTTCTGTTATTTTGGTAATCAATTATATTCTCGGGTTCCCTGGTCATTAAAGAACCTGGTGATTTTACTGAAGAACGAGTTCTTTCCACTCAATCAGCAAAGAACAGTGTTTTAAATACATGTGATTTTTAATATTTTCAGTCCTCCCTAGTGTAAAAACAAAACTGCAGTTCATATTCCTCCATCCCACCAAGACTGAGCTATTCCTAAAGAAGCCTTCCTCTATACAAGCATTTATAAGTGGCTACCTCCTAACATTCCTAACCAAAACCTGACCTGAGAATTGGGCCACCCTACCACTCTACCCAACATTATATCAAGACATTCGAAAATTGCTTCTTCAGCAGATGTATCATCTTACTTACCTCTTTTGACAGACAAAAGAAAGCATGACTGCCCACTTACACAGTCCTAACGACATCTTCCCAGAAAGTCTAGCAGAAGTGAAATGTCCAAGCTTTCCTCTGGCAACTGAGGCTTCCAAGTCTCCCGAGCATGAAAAGGGCAGACCCCATACTAGAAAGCGCAATGTCACTTGATCTCCAAAGGGTCCCAAGCTCCAAGGGTATTTATTGCCCACATCACAATAGTACTGTCACAGTGCATTCCCCAGAGAAATTCCCTCTTTAGGACTTCTGGTGCCTTTGCTCAGCCAACTCAGAGGTCCTTGTGGATAATAAAACAAAACTATAGTGTTGCTCCCACCCGTGAGTGGCTCTAGGAGAGTAAAGCTAACCTCCCTAGGCACCTTTGCCATCTCTCAAGAGGCTTTTAGGAATGTGGAGTCGCATGTATTTTTCTATTTGATGGGAAAATAATAACAAGACATCTAATAGTCCCTCTGCATGCTTACAAAGAAAATAAGAAGTTTAATCTGTGCATCAGAAATTTCGTCCACCCTCTTATTCCAGTCCTTTGCACTAAAGGGTTGGCTTCAGGAAGCCTGGCCATCACCAGGGCACTTGCACTCTAACGTTGGCTTCGCTGAGTCCATCCTGCCCAGATGAGCTCCTCCAGCCCTGTGATAGTAGCGTGCCAAGGGCTTCTCCGAGGACCATCCACTGGACCCACTGCCTCCACTGCCGGGGCTGCCGCTGCAGCGGCGCCAGCTCTGCGCTGCCACCATGTGTTAGACCCCACTCCGTGCTCACACCCATCCCAGCAGTGCCCACCACCCAACCAGGATGGTTCCTGAAACCTCAGCCTCCTTCCAGTCAGGGTCCTGACCGCTGCTTGCAGAGGATTCTCCCTAGTATGACAGGCACCCTCCTCATCCTTCAGGGACCACGCACAGCAGCAGGGCAAAAAATGTCCCACCTTGGGTCTGCTCCTAACTCAATGACTGTGATAGTCATGTGGGAAATGTGGCTCAGACCTCCTCCGGTAGAGAGATGGAGGTTGTATGTGCCACATTCTGGCCAAGTGCCTTAACCACAGCAATATCTGGGTGAAACTTTTAAAGGGAAGTTCTGATTTCATATGTGTGTTCTGGGATGTCTTCTGACTCAGGTCCTAAGTGACAAATAGGAGCAGAAGGAATTGTGGATCATGAAGGAGTGTAGGCACTCCTCTACTCAAAGCAAAGCAGAAGCAGAAGCAGAAACACAAACAATGCAGACATGCCTAGAAGCAAAGATGTCAGAGACTGCCAGAACTTTGTTGGTAAAAGCCTGGTGCCTGCTAGCTTTATATACCTCCTAATTTGTAGTAGATTAGTTTGTTTAATGTCTGGGCTTGCTCTTTTCAAGGGCTGAGATTTCAGTGCTAAAGTTGTTCTGTGAATTCATCTTGACTACAATTAAATGGCTGGTGTACAAAGAGCACTATACCAACATCTGGGAGAGTCACGTTCCAGTCCCTGCTCCAAACAGTTGTTTGGGGTTTTTTTAATGTGAAACAGAAGCCCACCATCCAGAAGCATTCATGATTCCCAAAGTCCCAGCTGACATGGAGTTGCATGCATATCCCAGTGCTCCACCACCAGTCAAAAGCAGATCTGAGCCCTGGCTTCCCACATGCTGTAAGTGCTTCACAGCATTCTCATCCTCTCAGACATGAGGCGATTTTTTCGTATGCTGTTTTCTGAATCAGACTGGACCATCATAGACATACAGGTAGAAGTGCACCTACCTTGTGAATCTCATTAATGAAGAGAAGACCATGACCTGCTTTCTCCACAGAGTAATCCAGAAATGCAAAGGTAGAAGTAATGAAGCAACAGAGACATTCCCGGAAAAAATGGTAGTCGCCAGATACAAAGCATTAGAGAGATGTTTTGAGAGCTTAAGTTGACAATTAGCCATTTAAATGTGCCTTTCAAGTTTATCTCCATGCTTCTAGATCATGAGGATCTTTGGTGTACTTCTACCTACAGTAGTTCAGCACCTTTCTACACTACCTCTGTTTGTTTAGTAGAAGAAATACTGATGCTGTTGTCGCCATACATCACCCTTGCAAGGAATGGAGCTGAGTAGAAATGAGGTCATTAAAAATGGGTAAATAAGCTATTATATCCATTAAATGTGTGGATATAAATGCATCTAGTCAGGCAGGACAATTAGGTTCAAGGCATCATTATATCCTATACTTCAGACACAAATATAATGCTGGATCCTGCCTGGAAGAGGTAACAAGATGAAATGGAAAGTGGTTATTGGGTTGAGGGGTACTATTCCCTAGCATATTACACAACTACCCTGTTTCCTGGGGCATTATAATTAACATCACAATCTTGCACACAGGTAAATACAGGGTGAATACTTTGTGCTATTCTCCCTAGGGGACTTAAAGGCATTTTTTCATAAGCACTAGATTTTGACCTGTGCTTCCTGTCAAAATCCAGAGAATTTGGAGCAACAACACTGGGACAAGCAAAGTGTTCAGAAATGCTCAACAACATATTCAGAGTTCCTAATGCACGTCTATTCTTCATAATGGATGGAGGAGAGGAGGGACAAGTAGCAAAACTACATTGTCATAATCCCTTTTTGATTTTTCCTCAGCTCCTAGAGATGAAATCTTAAGAGAAGGGCAGACCAGCAAGAGAGCATGTGACATCTGGGTGAAAAGTTTCTTGCACTGTGGGATGGTAAGGAGCAGGCTAAGTTTTGAAAGCAGACTCTTTGACACAGGGTCTTGCATTTCGTCTTGCTGTCACGCTGTTACCACACCACATCACACTGTGTGACATAACCAACAAACCCTGTTGTAACCTGCCTTAGCATGTGTCATGGGAAGGCAGCCTGCTGCTTGGAGCTTGTGAGGGCACTTCAGGAAAAAGGCAATCCTGCTACTTCCCCACATTCTGAAGTGTACAAGAAAGGAAGTTAAACACAGAGAGCTGCTGTCCTCCTGCCCATCCACAATCAGATCCAAGCAGTCATCACTTGTCCCACAGAACATTTCAGAAATTCCACTGTACATAGCAATATAATGCCGTTGAAATGGAGTAATGTCCCATGAAGAAAGAGGCTGCCTGTTGAAACCTACTATTTCATATTCAAGTAGGAGGTGGTATGATAGAGCACACCACAGCAGTCCTGGCAGTGCTCATCAGGGAGGACAAATGAACTTTTTAGCGCTGACTCAAGGCATTTAAATGCTGCCTTCCACAGAAGTTTGCTCCACTAATCCTCTTCGCACCTTGCCTTCTTCACAGCAGTGCTTATCAGTTGGGAAGTGAAACCAAGTACCTACTCAGAACCTGAGAACTTTACCCTTTCCTTTTTGCTACATTCCCCAGGAATTACCAGTTGCCTCACTTTGTGGATGTCCCCACAGATGAGATTTAAACAAGCACTCTCCTGATTTATCTTGTCCCCAGGGGATTTCCAAGCTATGTGGACTGTGTTTGTGGATAATGAAATACATTGTCATACCTCAAATTAAATACATAAAACTAAATTACTGTCTCTCATGCTCTTTCTCACTTTATGAAATTCTAACTATGTATCATTGTCCCTGACATCTTCAATACCACAGACTCACCTTTAAATTCAGAGAAATAAATTCTGTCCCAAAGCTCAATAAGCTTCTGTTTACCAAAGCTTTCTTCTTCACCAAGCAGGTCTTTCACCTCTACGTGCCAGCTCAGCCAAATGGTGAGACATTTCCTTGCACCTTAGCATAGGAATGTGTTGGGGTTTTAGGAGCTCTCCTGGTTTTTTTTTTTTTTTCTGTTGAAGGAATTTTGCCAATACATGTTGCCAGGGGGACAAATGGCTGGGTATTTAAGAAAAACAAAAGAGCTGGCTACTTTTTTTGTTTCACCTGGGTGTGCGGGCAGTTCAGTCTCCATCTGGATGGAGAGGGAGTCTGCTTTCTTCAGCTACTTTTCCTTTCTGTTGGACAAGCCCCGGGATCCCAAGCCCGCCTTCCCTGCTGCGCTCGGAGCCGGGCCGTGGCCACACTGTCCTGCTGTTGCTTCGAGCCTTCGCTGCGCTGTAGCCGTGCTCGCCCTGCCTGCCCAGACCTCCGGAGCGTTCCCTGTTTGGATACATCTCATCTGCCACCCGGGATTTGTGCTCGTCCCTGCCGTTCCAGCCTGCTGTTCCTGAGGGTCCGGCCGGACACCGGGATCGGCTGCCCAGGGGTTTGTGAAGCCTTTGTCCCATCCCTTCCCGGGATCCCAGGCCGCCATTGCCGCGTGCTCCCCGAGCTCGCTCCGGAGCGCCCCCTGCAGCCGCGGGGGAACCATCGCACCTGCCCTGCTCACCGGGAGCCGCCAGCGCCCCTGCCGGCTGCGAGCGGAACTGCACCCGAGGGGAAAGGGCCCGACAGCCGAGAAGGCTGGCACTGGGTTTGTGATTGTTTGCTGGTACTGCCATGGTTATTGCTGTTTGTTTGACCGGTTATACACATATAGATATATAATAGTAAAGAACTGTTATTCCTATTTCCCACATCTTTGCCTAAAAGCCCCTTGATTTCAAAATTATAATAACTCGGAGGGAAGGGGAGTTGCATCTGCCGTTCCAAGGGAGGCTTCTGCCTTCCTTAGCAGACACCTGTCTTTCAAACTAAGGATGGATTTCACTCAGCGAGAAAATTTTGCTTCTCCAGTGAACAGAATTTAACTGTGAGCCATGTAGGCAAAGAGTCAAATTATTTTTCTTCTCAAGACCCCCCAAAACAGGTTTTTTGTCAACAAGAGGTATTGGGAAGAAAATATCACTCTATGCAATGTGATGTACAGACCCCTTTGGTACCCACTTATCACACCAAAGGCATCATAGTGCACAGGTGAGGCATCTGTTACACACTCATTGCAGAAGAACAGAATATTCACATCTTAAAATGTTTAGAGTTTAGGGTGAAAAAATAGAGCAAACAAGATATAGGTCACATGCTCCCACCCAACCTGCATTGCAATGCACTGAGCTTCAACTCACAGGGCTACACATGTTCTCCAGTGTTTGTGGCCTTGTTCCTCTGCTTCCTTGCTGAATTTTCTCAGCAGACCATACAGCATGAGCGTGACAGACCTGTTGGTGACCTGCCTGGATCTCTGCCCCCACCAGCACACAGGGGCCATGCAAAGCCAACAAATCCCTGGGTGCTTTCATCAGCTGCCGGCAGTCCTTCAGTGCATCAAGGCAGGCATTTCACTGTGTGCAGGAGCAGCCCAGTGTGACATCAGTGTGAGTGGCATGGGGAGGAGAGTAGATCACCCTCTGTGTATGCAGCAGTTGCTGAAGAGAGTGGAAGTGGGCAGTGGGATTAGTTAGAGCTGGAATGTGCAGTTATTTTGGTGAGAGAAGCCTAGTGGATTGCAGCACGGGCTACTGTTCCCATATTTGCAGGGAGAAAAGACAGTGTTAATGTTTCCAGGGACAAATAGACGTGATCACAGCCCCAGCTGTATAACCAGGCACCAGGAGCCTCAGGATGCTGCAGCCGTGGGCAAGTAATGAAGGAGGGGGGTGCTGTGGGCTGAGGCTTAGAGATAGCAGGGCTGGCAGGATTGCTGGGCCAAAGGCTTGACAGTGGTGGACGGACTCTACAGTCAAGATCCTTCTCAGCTTTGAGGCTGCAATATGGGCCAGCCAGGGCCCTCATCAGATGCTGCTGCCACCATGACCACAGATGTGAGGTGAGGCTGGCACTTGGCCCACAGACTTGACAGGGCCCTGTGCTGGTGGCACATGTGAGATGCTGACACAGCCACAGTGGGGCCAAGCAGCCATCTGCCCTCAGGAGCAGGACTGGGACTGGCATCTGCAGAAAACAAAATCTCTGGCTTCTGGCAGGAGGCCTGCCCTCCTTGCACTGTGATCTCGTTGGATCACCTCAGAGAAAATGGATGAGTGCCTTGGCCAGCACCCAGGCGGGACAACAAAGGGCGAGTGTGGGTGACTCAGGCTGTGCCAGACACTTCTCCCTCCCCACCAGCGCCCGTCCCGTGCTGTGGCAGCACCCACTCACCCCAGCCACAGGCACCACTGGACTGTGCTCCACGGGGATCCCCTGACAACATTTTTAAGGTTTTAATGCCAATAAACCGTCCCAGCTCCAGCATAAAGCCCTCTCACCTGTTACAGGACCTTCTCAGTGCCACAGACTCCCACCTACCCCAGAAGCACCAGGCTTCGTGCAGCCCCCCTCAGCCCTACTTTACTCCCCGGACTGTGCTTCCAATGGGTAGTTTTGGTGAATGAAATGGGAGCAGATTGCTTTTAATTACACTACTAAGTTTTGTTTTCCACAGTTTTATCCTTGTGTAACTCCTACTGCAAATCCCCAGTCCCTACAGGGTCCAGGCTGCTACAGTTACCATTAGGTAAGATAAAATAAAGGATAGCTAGCTAGCTAGCTAGCTAATTTACCAGGGATCCAAGAAGGAATACACCCTGAATGTTGAGGCACGTGACAGTTAGGGTCTACCGTTTCTCACATCTTCACACTCTTTAGTATTTTGGGGATTCATTAGAGCAACAATTGCATCAAACTTGTTCACTGGGCATTTGAGATGCTTATCTCTAAAAGCACTGAAACAACACTCCTGTTTTTCCTTTCTGTTTCTCGGCAGCCTTTATGTACCAATTGCACAGCATTCAGTGGCAGCAAGGCATAGAGGAAAGGACTGCAGAGAAAGTTTGCAACCTTCCTTTTCAAGGAAATTAAAAATCCTGGGGTTTCTTCAAAATTACAGAAATTAAAGTGATTCAAGCAAATGTGCAGATGAATGGAGGGGAGCAGAAATCTCTCAGCTGGAGAAATTTTATTGAACCAGATCATATCAGACACTACATCAATACATATCAATGCTCAGAGAGACCCAGATTTCCAGCCCTCTAGCCCACAAGCCCATGTTTTCTTCACTGTATGTCCACTGCTTTGAGACTAGTACAGTTACATACTATTGTAAACAGATGTGGATCTCTATTACATTGTTGTTATCATATTTCTATCTCATACATAAATTTAAAATATTTTGTGTTCCCTGTGGGTATGTTTGTTCTTCTTAAAAGCAGAATATTTTACAACATTGCTGTACAGTGTTTTTACAAATAGAAGCATTATTAGTAATAGAATATCCTACTCCAATTTACATTCAAGCATCTTTTGCTTCTGGCTGGGAAAGCATGCTTGCAGTGACTTCACAACTTCTTAAACTCTAACTACAGCTATACATCATCTGTGAAAAGATAAAAACAATTTGTCGTGATTCATGGGTAACTCTCTCTATTAATCCTAATAATGGGGTTAGGAGAAGCAATTTGCAACCTACTTTAACTTTTAAATTTAAGGATCTTCAAAGTGTGTCCTTCTGCTGCTCTTTAGCACAAGGGCAAATGAATAGCGAAAGAGGAGCAGCACACTTGGCCATCCAAAGCCAGAAGTGCCAGATGAAAACAGGAAACCAATCTGGTCTAAGAGCAGCAGCAAACTGTAAATATGCATCTCACTGGAAACAGGTTCTCAATCTGCAGTGTTCTGAGCATACACCCTTAGGCCTCACAAATGCCTGGAGGAGGACAGCAAAGCTATAAAACCAACTCCAAGCAATCTCATCTTCCAAGCTATGGTCTGGCAGTCATATAAGAATGACATTCCTTCATCCCTCACTACTGAGTCACTGATTCTCACATCTTAGCTGGGGAATGGAGACACGGTCTCTTCTGACCCTGTGTTTTATGGTTCCCTGACCCCATTAATGCCTGCACAACCCTTATAGTAATAGAGAAGGGACCAAGCATAGCCTCTGCATGACAGTGAGTCTCCCATCTGTTCCTGTACCTGTGTGTCCCAGCTAATGTCATTTCTGCTTCCCAGTCCCCATCATTTACTAGCCTCATGCCTGCTTCTTGCTGCATGAGCGAGACTCCCTGGCTGGAGTCTGTCTCCATAATGCACTGCAGTCATCAAATTGCCATGATGCATCCTGTCAGCGCAGACAGCACGGAGACTACAACACAGTAAGTAAGGGTAATGTAATGCGGCCACGGGGCCAAGAGGTGCAAGAGGAGCCGAGACTGGAAGCACAGGAAGCCTTCTCCATGAGGCATTAGAGATACTCATGCAGCCTCACTGATTAATGCTGCCTCTCCCAAAACTAAATATGCCATCTCAAGGTCAGCGTGAATGAAGACTCCTAGCTTGCTCATATTGAAAGAAGGCAAAAAGGAGTGCAGAGCAGAGGAAAGCAAGAGGTAATAGCAATAAAGATTATAGAGGAACTTAACAGGGATTATTGCCTGTCATATACTAAAGAGGGTAGCTTTTTCTCTCCCTTTCCTCTTTTAATTCTTTCTAAAGAAACAGCCTAGGCTGATGATTCTGCAGATGGGCACTGAACAATGAACAACCCTCAGTTCAGGAAGAAGTTCCAATTACAGTTGGCAAGGCATGCAGATGGAAGTTCAAAAGCCTCCACAGGAAAATTGGACAAGCAGTACCTGGACCACAGAAGTCCCCTCAAATAGGGACCTCTGAGGGTTATAGCTGACCTTGAAGGAAAGTGGAAAACACTTAATGCACAGATGAGGACGGAAAGGAGAAATACAGCATGTGGGGATTTGAACATGTTTTTTGCCTCTAGACTCCTAGCAGGGATATTTTTCATGGTCTGTGAGAGTGAGGTTTTTGCAGGAAGTCCAAGGGGGCTACAGGAATTGGTAATTGCTTGCGGAAGATTTGCTTCAATGAATGCTGTGGTTTCGTTACACCTCTGTAGAATCAGGCCCCATCATGTTTGTGAGTGACACCAGCTCACAGTGCTGTCTAAAGGCAGTGGTTATTATTAGCATCCATGCACTGTGGATGTACAAGCTTTAACCACTCAGGCCCAGCCTTTGGGAAGAAACAGCCTGTGTTTAGCTGTGTACATTTGCAATGATTCATGAGATTGTCTGCAATCGCTGTAAAAATAGTACTTACGCAACTCAGGAGCTACTACTGAAATCCTGACATTATTGGGTCTTCCCCTCTTAGTCACACTCATTTCAATTAATTTCCATGCCGCCAAGAGAACTTCATGCAGAAAAGGCATAAACCTGAAAGAGGAACTGGGGGAGTTAGGAAATGCAGCAAAAGGGGATGATCATTTCTTTGCAATTGTGATGAGGAAAGATTGCAGCTGTTATTCCCCTGTAGAAGTGAAATGTGCAAACTCAACGAAAAAAAGGGAGACAAATCTGTAGACCCTTTTTTTCTTTTTTTTTTCTTTTTTTTTTTTTTTTTTGCCAAGCTGATTTTTTTCTTTGGTTTTAAACTGAGCAGCTAAGGCAAGGCTAGAAGGTACAAAGGAACCTGTGTTTTTCCACCCATTTGTTTCTCTCAGCACCTACTAGTGCTGTCCAATCCCTTCTCCACTTCCATCTGGGCCCAGCTCTGCACTTTTTTGCTGCATTCACAACCTAGAGTGTGTCACCTCAGCAGTACCCTGGTGTGGATCACTTGAAGGATGGCTCAGAGCATACATAATAAACACATTAGGTTTAGCCCAGTCACACACAAGGAACCTGCCAGACCTCATCCACTGAGCCTTGTTCCCCACACCTTGGAGATTTTCCGAGCCCAGACCTTATGGGTCCACCACAAAACCACAAACAGACAGAGAAGAGAGAAGGGCTCCTTTCAGAGTTCACAGCTACTCTTAAAAATCTTTCAAAGTAGAACCTGTGGGGCCAGATGATGGGCCCCTTCCCTATATTGGCAAAATAACTACAACAGCTGATAGATCATTTAAACTCATGGGTATTTGGTGCAGGAGCAGCTCCCTACTGTAAGGAGCACACAGGCCCAGGACAGGGGCACTTTTGGCACAAGAACGCTGTGAATTCCTGTTCACTCCCATATTAACTGAAGCCTGTGCTGTTACATATGCACAGAATTATTCTGGTATGAAAGTTCAGCTTCAGCACTGCAGATTGGACTGGATTTGTTTCTGGTTTCTTTTACAAGACATCTGAAATCCATCTGAAAATAGAGCTCTGTGCATTTGGCCCACTGGAAAACAAGGCTTTTGGACTGCACTCTCTCAAAATGCCCATTGGCTGACTCTGGGGCAGAATATCATTTGTGTGTGAAGGAGGCCTAGATCAAGGCCTTCAGAAAGTTCTTGCCATAAAGTTTGTCATGGGCAGTGAAGGAAACCAAAATGGCAAGCTGCTTTATAGAAATCAAATCTGAAGGCATACTGCTCAACTCCACAGTCACAGCAAGGCAGGTGTGCAAAATGGAATTGAAAAAGAAGCAGATGTACCTGGGCCAACTCATACAATACCATGTGGTGCATAAGCCAAATTTGGGTCCCTTATCACAGTAGGTGACAATAATCTGATGTCTGCTTGAGTGTCACTGCAGTACTACTGAGGCTTCCAGATAATTTCTTCACTTTCTCACTCTGGGATTCTTCCTAATTCTTCATCTTGGCATGGAAATGGGATTTCAGAACTCAAGGTGCCTGACACAAATAAAAGCAGTGTTGACTTCCTAATAGGTTAGATAAAACTTATACCTCACTGAGCCAAAAGTTTACTCTTCAGGGCTACATGGTAGAGGATGCAAAGAGACATGTGGGGTTTTTAGGAAAACAAGAACACAGCAATCTAGCACATATACACAAGGCACTGGAAGAAACTTCAGCTGTAATCTGAGGTCTTCAACCTGTTAGACCTGCAGGTGTTATAAAAAGGAGCATTTAAACAGAGATACACAGTCAGGACAGAGCTCTGCGTTGAAATGCAAACAGTGAAAGATTCTTTGCACCATCACATCGGGCTGGGTACCTTTAACATGAGCAGTGTTTTAAAACAATTTACAAGATTAGATCACAGCCTCTCAGAGTGCTTGATCAGACAGCAGTGTAAAAAGCATAGCCCCTGGATCTCAGGAACCTGCTGAAACAAGGAGCAACAGCAGAGAGCATTCAGGTGTGAAAGAGGTAAGTAGGACCTGGGGAAAAAAGCTCTTCTCTAGCGTTTCCTGTCCTTTCTAGCAATGTGATGCTAGTTAAGGACACTGGCATAATCTAGCTCCAAAATGCATATTTGCAAAATGCTCTCCACAGAGACAAGAACTGTAGCAGTGTTCTTGTTACTCATCTGTCTCCTGATACTGAGAAATGTCCACCAGAGAGATGTCCCCTGTATCCATTCAATCTGGTCTCTAACGCCAACAGAGGTGATGATTTGCATATAGACAGCTTTCTACTAGAAAACTGCTGTTCATTCTAGAGCAGAGAGCAGCCTTCTATTGGTAATTAACGATTCATGTTATTTAGTCAGCCAGCACTCAATGCAGTGGTGCCATACACACCATTCAGATGTGGCACAACCATTCAGAGGTCATGCTTTTCTGGACTTCTGCAAGCAAGGCCCCTCATTTTAAAAAAAAGAGTCTCAGGATTGCATAAGAAAAAGAGAAGACCATGAAGAAAAACAGGATGGATGACATGGAACAATACAGATTAAGAAACATCTGGAGAGTTTCCTGTGAAAGTTTTCCTACATGTGAGACAAAGTAACAAAAAGGATAAATCTCATTTGTGCTCCACCTGATTCTCAGTGGAACAGCCTGACTGAGCTCTCTCTTGTCCAGAGTACAATCATGGACACCTAGTTCATGGCAATCAAAAAGTCAAAAGTATACAGAAATAATCAAAAACTGAAGTAGCAGAAGAAATTACAAGATACTGGATTTTCTCTGCACACAGGTAAGCTTAGGTAAGGAGCAGACATTCGCTGAAGAATACATTGCCCCACATGTACGGACTCATCTCAATGCCAAGTATTTCCTTTCCAGTCTGCTCCCAAGAAGGGTTCCCACTGACTCACCACTCAGAACAAGCATGGAATTTCCATGTGGTTTGGGTCCTCATTGCATGAGCTTCTTGCTCCAAAACTCATTGTCAGAAAGCTTTCTCCTGAAATCCATCTTCATATTCCCTTTCTCTGTCTGCCATCCTCCCATGCTGCATATTTTCCTTTGGTCAGAGGAACCAAAAAACTATGTTTGCCCACCAACCATATTAGCTCTCCTTTAAAGCTGCAGTTATCACTCTCACTAAGCAACACAGGCATGGGGAGCTCAGGGCAGGGGGGAAGAGCTGAGGTGTTCATGGCACAGCAGTGAGCAGTACCACTGGGAACCACACAGTACTGGAGAGCCCTAATGAAATACGTTGGCACCAGTATAAACCATTGTCTCTTTGATTACAAAATGGCTGTGTTGAAATGACTGCCAGGCCCTGCTAAAACACCAAGCTCTTATATACCACTTGTCAGCCATCATTTTCAAAGCACTTTCAGAGGGTGGGAAATGATTTATGCAAGGTCACTGAATAGAAGCAAAATTAAACCCCTCTGTGTCTGAGTCATCTGCCAGCATCCTAACCACTGAGATACTCCAGGAAACCCTGGCTTCTTTGTCATGTTAGCCATCTACAGTACAGGATATAGTAACAACTACAGCTACAGCTATACAGCCGGCATTTTCCCAGAGTTATCAGGACAGCTTTAGTGGTGCAGCTCTGAAGCACTACATGTGAGAAACAGATCTTCTCATATGCAGCAAAACAATGCAAATCACAGCATATATTTTCTCTGAAATCTATGGGACAGAGGTGCTCAGTAAGGCCACACTAATTTAACATTTAATCTTAAAGTCATCGAAGTAGGAAACTAATAATTTGCGTGGTAGAAGAAAAACTGCAAACTCTACAGTTCCATGTGGTTAATGATCTTTCTATGACCTTTCAGTTTTGCACCTCATCTTTTATTTAAACTGTTCAGAGCCATAGGGTTTTATATGAAGCATACATCTGTATTTCTTTTCTTAAAGCATTTCAAGATTAAAGTGAGATGTTTTGGTAAGGAAGTCAGAGAAAGTGACACTTAATGTTTGTCTCTAAGCAATTTTACAGAGCTAAGCAGGGATTCTGCACAATAAGGCACAAAGGAAGCTGAGGAATAAGGCTGCAGTTTTGGGCCTGCCGAGTAATGTCAGGTTAGCCATTTCACCACTCAGCTTGTGGTACTTTGGTAGGCTAGGGAAATGGTTATCTCAGCTCCCTGTACTGTGAATAGAAAGAGGTAACAGTGCCAAATTACAACCTAAACTCAGAGGCAGAGCTATGGAGAACTTAGGGTAACATCTCTATCTATAGGTAACTAGATGTAGTGATAGAGATGTAGTGAGGACACTCACTACTGAAGTTGGGTGGCCTGGCTTCACTCCTTTGTTCAAGGTCACCCCTCTTGAATATGTCCATTTGTTTGACAAAAGAATTAGGAACCATAAACTAGTTCTCAAGATACCAAAAGGTATTTTCTTAGAGGAATAGACTGAAGGACTGAATGGGACAGGATTAAAAAAAAAAAAAGTAAACTAAACTTTCAGTCAATACACAGAGTATTCAGAAGCGGGGAGATCTGGAAAGCTCACTTTAATCTGCAGGGTATTTGTACATCACATTGCTTAGCAGAAGCCAGAAACTCAGGCTGAGGACATCACTTTGAATATCTCCTTGGGAAGCAGCTTCACCCAGCATCCTAACATGCTCACTCCCACTGCACAGCCTCCACTGAAGTACTGTGTGTCACTCCTTCGGTTTTCTGGAACTGTAAACTCATCCCATTCAGTCTTCTGGGAACTGTAATTGCCATTAAAAAATGTAAATAATAGTAGCTAAAAAACTAACCCATAAAAAGCTTTGAAGTTTGCTTACAAATAAAATGCCTTCATAAATTCTCCCAATCATGTTTGTGCTAAAATATTGACTTTTCAGGGAGGTAAATATTTCTCCATTGCTTATTTCATAGAAGCTCATTCCTGCTGTTTATTCACATGCCAAGGCCAGTTAGTACTGCTGCAGAGCATATAATCCCAGGCTAGAGGCTTCAGTACAGTTCCCAGCTTGTTCCCCTGAAGTTAGCCAGTGGCAATACTTTCATTAACTTTGGGGAGAGCCAGGTTTTATTTGCCTGCCTGTAGTGCTTCAGTCTTTATATGCCTTACAGAGTGCTTCAAAGGCTGTTGTGGTCTTCAGAAAGACGTTTTTTGCAATCAGAGCTGATCTCTCTTATGTCCTGTTGCCGGACTGTGGTGCCTTGCACAAGCCATTCTACAAAGTTCCAATCATTTGTTTTTCCAGGGTAACAATCAATTGTGGAGGATATTTGCAGCTGAGTCACTTCTAGCAAGGGCAAAAGGTAACGCCTGTTTGTGCAAGTGTAAGCCATATCCCTTCTTGGGACTGTGCCATTTGACTGTGGAGGATAATTTTGCCCATCCTTCTCTCCCTTATATCTTGTTCAGGTTTTATTTTTCATGTCTTATTTGCAGAGCAAGGGAATTCTGACTTCTTTTTTTATTTTTATTCCTGTGGCTACATCTCAGAGAAACCATCTCAAACACTGGACAAGTTTAGATAAAATACAGCTATTGATGCAGAAGAATAACCTCTCCTATCTGTCCTAGCAGAAAAGAAAATATTTCCCCAGAAACAGAAAAATAAACCAACCTATTGTATTTCCCTGACAAAGTCACTTCCATATCCTCCAACTCACCTCACTCATTTCTAGCTTCCTAAACATCCTCCCTCTCTGCTACACCAGGAAAAGAAAGAACACCAAAAACACTGAACTTGGGCCATTCCCAGGCATGGAGAAGATGGACCAAAACCAGTCTTCTCAATCCAGGGCTCAGCCAGAAGATTGTTGGTGCCTGAGGTCACAACCCTATTGCGAGAATGAGGAAAAACTCCTGCAACTGATGAGCTTCTGCATCAGGTTGAGGCAGGGAGAGAAGAGAGCTACACAGCCACGTAACTGCTGACCTCATGATGGGAGACATATGCTTACTGTGTGCAGGCTTGGCAGAGTGGAGGCAAAGATAGATCTTCCTCAGCCAAACCCTTCCTCTTCCCTTTCCTGCCCTCAACATTTCTTCAGCTGAAGGGAGGGGATCGAACAGCCCAAAGAAACAACAGAACTTAACTAAAGGTATGTTGTAAGTCAGTAGTGGACATATGACTTGAATCAGCCTTCTGAATATCCATGTTCTACACACAGAAAGGTTTACTTGTCATGCTTTTTCTTCTTTTTCATTTCTACCTTCTTTTTGCCTGTTTCCCCTTATTCATGTCCTCTGCAATCCCCATCCTCACAATTTTACCAGACATTACCTCCCTTTACAACCCCAGCAGGAGTTTCTGATGATTCTCCTTACCAAGCTGAGATGGAGGATTTTGGGAAAGGTGAGTCAGTTTGACTGTGGTGGACTGAACTCAAAAGTTCAATGCAACACCTGCACAACTCTGCTGGCTTTCCTGCCAAATAGAAAAATTAATTCAGGTACAACCCCTGTGTGGATGCAGTGGCAGATGTGTGGGATGGACAGATGGACTGAAAATAAGGAGAGCCATACCCTAATTCTCTATTTTTTTCAGACCACAGTCGGGACGTTATTCTGACTGCTGAATTTCCCCACATTGCAATGTCCCCCTTCCCCACACACTGACACACCTTTACGTAGTGTCAAACTTCATCCTTGCAAAAAAGGAAAGACTGACCTGGGATATGAAAGTCAGGCACAGCCTTGACTACAGTGAACATAAAATGGTGGAGTACAGGATCACAACCTGGACTTCAGAGTTTCTGCACTTACGTCAGCAGCAAAAGGAAAACTGGGGAAAACATACACCAGGTGCTGAATGGGGCAGGAGGCCTGATGAAAAGGACATGGAAAATGCTAAGGTACTTGATGCCCATTTCACTTCACTTTTTATTGGTGAGACCTGCCATCAGGAATTGCAGGGCCCTGAGATTAGAGGGAAAGTCTGGACCATGAAAGACTTACCATTGGTGGGTGAGGAGCGAGTTAGGGAATTTAAGGAAAACATGCACAGGTCAATGGAACCTGAACTCCAAGAGCTGAGGGTGCTGGCAGATGTCATCATTAGGCCATATTCAGTTATCTTTGAAAGGTCAGGGCAAACTGGCACATTCCTGTGGGTCGGAAAAAAGTAAATGTCACTACTATCTTCTACAAGAGCAAGGAGGAAGAGCTGGGCAACTACAAGTCTCACTTCTGTCACTGGGGTGGTGATAGAAGAAATAATCCTGGAAAATATTGCCAAACATATGAAGAAGATGAATAGACGTGTTCAGCATGGATTTATGAAGGGGAAATTATGCTTAAACCAAATAGACTTGTGTGATGAGATACCTGGCTTGGTAGATGAAGGGACAGTAATGGATGCTATTTATGTTCACTTTGGCGAGACTCTTGGTACAGTCTCCTATGAAGTCCTCGTAGATTAACTGATAAATACAGATCAATTAACTGGATAGTGATATAGACTGACAGTTTGCTAAATTGCCAGATTTAGTAAGTTGTGATCACTGTCACAAACCCAGCTGGAGGCCAATCACTAGTGGTTTACCCCAGGGATTGATACTGCAGCCAAAACTCCAAGATATTCATTGATGACCTGGAGGATAAAGCATCATCAAGAGTTGACCCTACCACTCTGCTCAGCTCTGGTGGGACATACTTAGAGTGTTGTGCTGGGTGTACACTGAAATGAATCCAGAGAAAGGTCAGGAGGTTGATTAAGGAATTGGAGCATAAGCTGTATGAGAAGAGGCTGAGAGAACTGGGACTGTTCAGCCTGGAGAAAGCCCGGAAGCATCTTATTCTGAATGAATCTTATCAAGAATGAATTCCTGATGGGGGGTTGTTAAGAAGATGGAGCCAAACTCTTCTCAGTGGCATCCAAGGACAGCACAAGAGGCAATGCAGTAAATTCCAATAACTGAAAATAAAAAAGTGTGGTCAAACACCAGGGAAAGTCACGCAGAGGCATTGTGGCATCTAAATATCTGGATATATTAAAAACCTGACTCGACATGGCTGAACTATTTCTAGTTGTCCCCACTTTAGCAGAGGGTTAGCCTAAGCCATCTCTAGGTGCTCATTCCAGCCTCAGCCACGATGTGATGTTGTGATACTGGATTGCCTACTATATGCCATCCCATACAGCCCAAGTAAACCAAAGCAGAAGGATCTCTAAAAATGATCCTTCTTGTTTCAAAACAAGGCCCTCTAAAAACAATAAATGGTATCTGTGTAATTTGTGTCCTGTTTTCCTAGCTTGTCCTTCAAGCTCTGCTATTGATTCCAGTGTTTCATTGTCTTTATTCATTAGGTTGCATGGGTTTTTTCCCAATGGCTAAACTGAATCTTTTCTAATAAAAGTTAAGCCACTCTTTAAGTGCACTATACATTTAAGAAAGATTACTATTCTTTCTGTATTTGAGGAATGCTGTTGTTCTCCCTTTCAGTCTTCTCCAAGTTGAGTACAATTTTTTCTGTCTCAGCATGACAACACAACTCTTTCCAGATCTCTGATCATTCCTGTTTCCCCCTTCTGGCCTCTCCCCAGCTGACCTGAATCTTTACTGAAGTGCCCCAGACTCAACATAATACTGAACCCAAGGCCTCACCAATGATAAGTGGAGCAGAAGGATGACTTCATCTGTCTCACAAGCTGCATTCCTCTCACCAGAACCCAATACAATGTCTGCCTTTTTTTGCAATCCCATGACACAGCTGATTCATGTTCAGCATGTGATCTACTATAACCCTAGAGTCTTCTCTAAAGAGAACTGCCAGCTAAACAATTGTTCCCTGTCCCAAATTGGTCCAGTTGCTCTATTTCTGCTTGGGTGTAGCATTTTGCACCTGCACCACTGAGCTCTTCCTTTTTCAACCTATCTCTACAATTTGTCATAAACATTTTTAATTCTGACCATGGCTTCTCACATACACTCAGCTTTGTCATCACCCATCTGGTTATAGAAGAGGGTGAACCAGCACAGCCCTTTGCAGAACTCCACCAGCTACAGTTTTCTATATAGATGGTGATTAATTTGTAGTTAAAATAATAGTGTACTGCACAAGCACAAGCCAACAGTCACTGTTACATAGTGACTTATTCTAGAGAGAATTTGTCTGTTGTGTCAGATGACATCAAGACAAAAATCAAGATGGAAGACCCTTACCTTCTCCCCATCCCCTAAACCACTTGACCTACTGTAAAAGGAAAGATCTGCTTTACACGGCTTGCTTTTGATAAATCCATGTTGACTGCTGCCCATCTCAGGCTTGCAAACAACTTGTTCGATACTTTTTCTGGAGTTTTCTAGGGTCTGGAAAATGGACATCAGTCCACCTCTTCCTTCTCCTCTGTTCCCCATTTTAAATGAATAACCAGTCAATATTGCTCAAGATTACCTACTTTACGGAAGAGTCTAGAGGAAAAGTATTCAGGAATTTGTGTCAGAGCTTCAAGCTGGAACCTCAGGGCTGGCCAGGTCTGTGAGACTTTTATTCCAGGTCCAAGTCTCTGATCCATGAGTTGGTCCTCCTGCCTGGCATAAGGCAGAGGACGTTGACCTACTTATGCATGGGTAAACTTGAATACAACTTTCAAAATTCCCACCTCTAAATGTCAGTGCTTGAAGAATAACGTCTGACTTGCAGAAACTGATAGTTCCTGTGCCAAAACCTGGAAAGATCAAGAATTTTAAGATGCAGGTATCTTAGACTTAGTACTAGAGAGTAATTGGTTTTAAAATAATATATGTATGTCCTGGCATTTAATTATGAATCTTACTACTGCTCTGCTTTATTACTTTCTTGAGATAAACTGGTACATTTTATCATAGGTTTCATTTATCAGATATAGTCTTAAAAATAAATTATGTGTGATCCTGCAGAGCATGTGCACTTCCAGGCTGGGCTGCCTTAAGCAGTCAAACCAAATCAAGCTGCTCCAGGCTCTGCACTGGATCTAATCAGTTACAGAAAAGAGCAAAATCTCCCACTAAACTTTTCCCCTCTCTCACCTTTCCCCTGACTAGCAGATTTCTCTCCAGTTTTATACTTGATGGCTCCCTGACAGGTTTTGTTTTCCAGCAGCCCAACAGTCACTGTCCCTGTTTTCCCAGAGATACCATTTCAGTGCGTCAATGTTCACTATCTATCCATGTCACATTTAGCTTTAATCCTTCCTTAGATTTTTGTTCCAGACCTTTGCAGTCAGTACCTGTTGCAATGGGGGGTCTTGCAAACTTAGTTAAGCAACCTGATTGTGTTTGATGGAAGTATCTTGAGTAAACAGTTCGTTATGTACATGGCCACTTGCTCAAGAGGTTGAAAAGTTGCATTACTCATTTACACATGGGATGTTTTGAAAATAAAACCCAAAACACTGCCTTCTTATCAGATAGCATTTAACTCATTCATGTTTGCAAAGGATGATTCTGAAATTCCCTTTCTATAGTTCCTTTCCTCTTATGACTGTTTATAAAAGGTGACCAAGTCTATGACTACCCCCAGAAGGTAGCTGTAATTAATCAAAGCACAATTGAGGTACTAACATCCCACCTATCTGAAATCTCCCTCTAGTTTCAATTGAACAAGGCTTTCCCTTCCACTTCTTAGCCTAAATTGTTGCTCTGGAATGTTAAATATTTGCCACAGATCACTCCAAAGCTGGCAGTACTTCAGCAGGAGATAAAGTGACCTCTGGGAATTATTTGCAACATTTTCAAGAAGTTCTGAAATCCTACAAGGAGGTTAAAAAAAGGATCTTTACAGAGAATAAGATTTTCTTCATGATTAATTAATAAGCATTATATTCATTTTGCAAACAGAAAACCCTCAAACTTACCTGCATACCTAAACTAGAGCAAACTGGAACTGAAGAACACTTTCAAAAAAATTATACTAACATCATGATGCCCAAATAAAGGGCTCAAAACCCCAACTGGGCTGTCTGCAATTACAAGTGAGGTCATGAGTCTGACAGAAATTCACTGTAATCCAGGATATATCCTGGTCCTGGGGGTTGTGCTGAGTGACCAGCACAGCAGGAAAGAGTCTAAGGAATGTAGTCCCCAAGTAACCATGCTGATCAAGAGAGAACACGCTAAAATGAATTAAGTTGCATTTGAAATCTTCCTTGCTATTAATCTGACATGAATTAATGGGCAGTAAGGAATGTAATAAGCTGAAAAATATGAAAAAGGCATATTTTGCTAATAGAAAAAAAAATCCTATTATGATACTCTATGGGAAAAAAATAAGTTTTTTGTTATAGTGCTAATTCGCACTATTCAAATAATCAGTTTAAATCACCTGCTGCTATGTTTTTAGTGCTGTGGATCAAAGATAAATAGGCCCAGCCACAGTCCTCCATTTTTAACCATTCCTGTTCTTTTTCCCTCCTGGACTTTCAAGGATTCCACTTTCTAGCTTGGCAATGTTGTCTGAAAAAAAGTTGAGTAGCCAATTTTCTTCACTCTCACATCCATCTGGCCAGGCAAAATGAGCCACAAATTTCAGAAACTGCAATAAATATGAAACAAACAAACAAAAAAACCCCAACCCAAACCACCATGGAAATAGCAAATACAACTACTCCTATTGAATTCTGCCAGCTTTAAACAGACCCCTGGAGCCAGGTTTTCAAGTGTTTATTATGCACAATTACTGCTGGTTTGGTTTTTTTTTTTAAAGGTACATATTGAGTGAGCACCCACCCTCTTGTAAAGACCTGGCATATGCAATTAGTCCAAGCAACAATTGCGCAATCCTAATTACCTGTTTACACACACTTATATAAGTGGTCACCACCAAAGGCCATGTCTATACTGGTAAAATAAATGTTCCTGGGACCACTTCTGGCCCTGAGGCCAACCAGCATGTCTGTACAGTTAAATTCCCATATCCATCAAGACAGAGCAGCTATATCCAACCTGTTCATTGAGAGCTGAGTAGCCTGTATGGACTCCCAATGCTTTGGAATTGTTTGGAAGCCTGCTGGTTAACACCATCCAGCATTGCACAATGGAACATTTTAACTATTCAGTACCATGGATGATTGTGTATCAGAGCCCAGGAATGTGTGCTGTTTAATACACTAATATGGACATAGCCTGAGAGTCAACTATGACCTGAACATTTCATGTTAGATGACAATTTTTTTTTTATTCAGAGCAAAAATAAATGTCCCACTGTAAAACCAGTGAAGACTATGCCTCTCTATGGATTTCATTCAATTTTGGCTTGGCTGCTAGAAAATATATGTATTTATAGTGCATATTGTTAGTATTTTTGTTGCAGATTTGCCAAGGAATACCAGTCAGGGACAAGGACCCTTGCAGGAGCTGCAAATGCAAAACAAGGAGTGCCTACTTCAAAGGTTGCAAATTCAGGATATATTATCAACATGTATGGGACTGACTGCATTGGCTGATGCAGATGCTGATGCAGATAGATGGGAGCTCTCACTACCCCTGCTAATCCCAGGGTTCAACACGTGGGAAGCACAGTGTTGAAAGATTCATTTGAGCTGGCCAGGAGCCAGCTGAAGTCCAGATGTAGTCTAGACAAATCAGGCTGTAGCTGCCAAGAGCCAGAGCTTGGGAGCTCGTAGGCAGCACTGTGTAAATACAGCCTGGCTTCTCCAACCTGGAGCTAGACAGACCCTGGCTGTGCCATGTGGCTGTGCCAGCTGGGTCTGCCCCACACTGAACCCTGTGTCATGGCACAGATGTGCTCCCGCCCCACATCGATCTCCTGCTGCAGCTCCTGGCCACTGTGGGCTGGACATGTCCACGTTAGAGCAACTGGGTCAGTGTGTAACCACCTGCCTTCAGCTAGAGCTGAGTGCAGGCTGCCAAACTCACCCATGGAGCTCCCCCAGCTATTTCTGTTCTAAGGGCAGCACTACAGGACTGCCCAGGGCATGAAGATGTGTCACTGGTGGGGAGAGCCCATGGCTAATGCATGTGACTGAGGCAGAGAGTGACAAGTTTGCAGCTGCACAAACCTAAACTAATCTTAGTGCTTGGGCATAAATGAGGTAAATTTGTGCCTGACCCATGCATGAATGAGAATGTTATTTTGCCATAGGCATTAGTTTTAATATTGCAAATTATATATTTTATAAAAGAAAAAAGGGAAGGTATTTGCTCTTTGTCATGCCCTTTGAAAATTATTGATTTTTTTTCTCTCTATGATAAACAAAAAAAAAGCAGCAACGAACAATCTGGAAAAATGACACAACTTGGTAGCAGCAGTAATAGAGCTTCCTGCTTTCAGCATCACAGCCTTGGCTGCTGCCGGCCTGCTCACAGCCTCCCCACGCACTGATTACATTCTCTATATCAATTCATGGATTTCATTGAGCTACTGCTCCTGAGAAACTCTTGATCCTGTAGCTCAGCTGGGGAGCCCACATCCATGTGAGACCGTTCCTATGGCTGCAATGTTGGGAGATGCTGTTGGCTCCAGGGCTGCTCATTCTGAAGCCTCACCAAGAGCATCTGCTGCCCACGGCTTCTTCACTAGAAAAACCCTTTTAAAATCTTAACTCCTCATCTGAGTTCAGAACTGGGCATTTTGATGTCCTCCTCTACTGCTGAAGAGCTTTAGGGAGGTCTGAGCCCAGGTGAGGGCTTCCAGCTCTGCCCTGCTGGCACAGCTGCATTTTGTGTTCAGAGTTTTGTAGCACTGCTGCAGCTGCTGAGTTTCTGTGCTCAGTAACACCATGATGAACCCAGGCTTGCAGTACCTCAGAAGAACAGCTTTAGAATTGGTTCCTTATTCCCTCTAATTCTAGTGCTTCTGAAGGAGCTCAAAGAAATTAGTATTATTTACAAATATGGCAGGAGATGTCTTAGCATGCAGCACACTTGGGTGTCTGTGCACCAGATGGAGATAGAGAAATGCTGCCACTCCAGGACTCTCCCATCAATCTGGTGCTCTTGAAATTTGTGTTAAATTCTGCTTGGAGGAAAAATATTAGTCAGGACCCCCACCTACTCTCACAGTGAATTATCTCAGTCAGGAGCCAGTACTGAGATGTACGTTGATTGTTTTTAAATTTAGTTTCAGGTTCAGTAGGGTGCCAGGGGCTGTGGTGTACTGCTTCCAGGAAAGGGTGATTCCCACTCAAACAGGTACCTGAGAGGAGGGAGGAAAATTGGCCATCCACATGTGAAGGACACTATGTGAGTGTTCATTAGACAGGGGCAGAGATGAGCCCCAAGGAGGTACAGAGGGGTTTTAGTCAACCAAGAGCTATCAGCCCAACCTCTGAAAAAAGAAGCAATTTCTGGGAAAATGGGTAAACACTGCCACGCCCTCTTAGTTGATGTCCAGGGGCAAGCAGACTTTGAAACTGTCTGGATCCACTAGGATGAATATCTCAGGAGTCTGAGAAGAATGGCAGTCCCTCTTTCTCCTCCACCTCACAAGAGGCAGCAGATGGTCATTATGTCGGGGACAAATTCTGCAGTTCATACTAATGTAAGCAAGGGTGGTCTTCATCTCTACCCTTTAGAAATGAGTCCTGGTTATTTTTTCCCACTGTACATCTGTGCTTTTTTTCCGCATCTCCTGCCACACTGGCTGGGGCTCCAGCTGGGGGTGATTTTGAGATAACTGGAAACAATAAGGCTTTCCTCACCCTAAGGTGTGGTGAGTGAACAAAGAGGGTATTGAGACACCTCAGCAAGTGCCCTGGTCTGATGCCACGACCAGCAAACCTCCTTGCCCAGTCACCACACCTCCACAGGGGTGTCTCCAATGACCAGGAAAAGAGACTCACAATGCTGCAGCAACACTCCAGCCCCAGCGTCCCCAGGGCTCTCCCAG